>NC_056743.1:304169585-304469585 GCF_019279795.1 Protopterus annectens
TGGATCCCAGTTATTCAAATTTTTTGCCAACAACCGAAAGCAAGTGCATTTTCATAAATTACATTTTTGAAGAGAATATTCTATGTTTTATTTGCTTTATTGATATTTTATTTTGGAGGACTCTGGAGCACTTACATTTTTATTTTTATTTTATTTTTTGTAATTATGTTAATTCAACTCTCCTCTGCTTTTATAAATATATATATATATATATATATATATATATATATATATATATATATATATATATATATATTTATTTTTATTTTATTTATTTTACATTTGTTGACTGGGCTAGTCTAACTGGATACATATCCATTTTCAGTACAGACCCGGGGAGAAAAGATCCAAGACACATACAAAATACAATATAGAAGAAAATAACAGTAAAGATACATGCAAAATACAATATAGAAAGTAGTAGTAGTTAGAACAAATACATTTAAGGTAGAACAAAAAAATATATATATTTTTTTCAAAAAATAGCAAATAATTAAACATTGTTAGAGAAAATACTAACTACCATACCCCAACTGTGCATAGCAAGAACAGTAAACAGCAAGGATAATATTTATGAGAGGATGTTATATACATATATTTATGAAATTTATTAGTAGTTTCATGGTAAAAATAATCTATAAGGGTAAGACTATGATGATGTACAGTACTTATTGGTGAGAAGTAAGAAAGTTAGTCAGGATTAGTGCAGGAACATAACCAGTGTGTATTGAGGTATAGTTTGAGTTTCTTTTTAAAAAGTGTAAGAGAAGACAGAGTTGTGAGTTCAGTGGGTAGTAAATTGCATAGCTTTCCAACAGTATTAGAGAGCAGGGAGTCACCTGCTGAGTTGTTGGATCTGCAAGTGTTAAACAGTAGTTTGTTTGAGCGTAATTTTTTTGGATTATTGTAGAGGCTTGAGAGTATTAGAGTATTGGTGAGTTGATACAGGGTCTTGTGGGCTATAGCAAGTTGTAGAAAATGGAGATGGTGTAGAAACTCTAGCCAATCAAGTTGTTTTAGATTAAGGCAGTGATGAATTCTGAAAGGAGAGTCAGTAGCAAATCTGGCAATAGTATTATAGGATACTGACAGTTTGTTGAGGTTGTTTTTAGAAAGATTCGTATAAATGGGTGAAGCATAGAAAAGAGTAGAGATTATGTGAGTTCTGGCTATAGCAGTCCTGGCTACTGGTGTAAGAAAGGGTTTGATTCTATAGAAGGATCCCAGTTTCTTGTTGACCGTTTTTATTGTACTGTTAATATGACTATCAAAGTTGAGGTTATTGTCTATTGTTATTCCTAGGAGTTTGGTAGTAGGGTCGGGAGAAATAAGAGTACCATTGTTAGATGCAAGTGTGAAATGTATGGGGGTGGACTTAGGGGTTGGTGAGAAGAGTAGCAGTTTAGTTTTTTGGGGGTTTAGGTGGAGGCAACGGTTTGTGAACCATTCTTCAACAGTATTAAATGCTTTCTGGGTAAGAGTCCGTAGTTTGGTTTGAGAAGTGGCTGAGCAGATAATAGTAGAGTCATCTGCATATTGAATGCAGGTAGTATGTGGAATTGCTGACTGAAGGTCATTAATAAAAATGGAAAATAGGAGAGGACCTAATATGGAGCCCTGAGGGACACCAAGGGAGATTAGAAAGATTGTTTTGCCAGAGTGCAGCCTGCTGTCTGTTTTCTAGGTAAGATTTAAACCAATTTATGGCTAAGGGATCAAGTGATAGAAATTTCATTATATGTAAAAGGAGTTGGTGATTAACCATGTCAAAAGCTTTGGATAAATCAATGAATACTGCAGAGGAAAGAAAAGTTTTGTTACGGTTATTGTTAATGCAATCTGTGAATGATAGCAGGGCAGTGGTGGTACTGTGATAAAGTCTGAAGCCATGTTGACAGTTGGCAAGTAAGTTGTTTTGGAGAAAGTGGTTAAGAAGTTGCTTATGGATACACTTTTCCATAATTTTTGCCAGAGGAGATAGAGTTATAGGACGAAAGTTAGAGAAGTCATAAGAATTTCTACCTTTGTGTAGTGGAATAATGTAAGACATTTTCCAGATGGATGGGCTATTTCCTTCACTTATGGTTCTATTGATCAGAATGGATATGGGGCAGGCAATGGCCTTAGCTCTTTTTTGAAGGTATTCTGCTGGGAGTTGGTCAGCTGAAGGGGTGGTAGGTTTTAGTTTTTGGAGAAGGGAGCATATACTGGAAGTAGACACTGGTTGTAACTGAAATGATGGGGGCGGGTTTGAAGATGAAGTAGGCAGATTTGTGGTATCTGGAGATAGGTGGCTAGCAAGAGTTTGGATGGCATTGGTGAATTAAAAGCACTGGCAGTGTGAATGGAATTCTCAGGGTTGGAGCCTAGTGGGTTGAGAGTGATAGATTGTCCTGGGTAAAGAAGTTTGTTAATGATGTTCCAGAACTTTTGAGGTTTCTTTTGATAGGTCTGCTGTACTTGGAGGTAAAAGTTCTTTTTGTCTAACGCGATGGCTTTTTTAGTGTAATTTCTAAGTTGCCTAAAGGTTTGGTGATCTATTGGATTTTTAGTAGTATGCCATTTTGTCCAGGATTTGTTTCTCAGATGGATTTTATGCCTTGTAGTGTTTGAGAGCCAGGGTGCTGGTTTAGCTTTGCATCTAATAGAGCGTAATGGTGCATGGTGGTTCAGGATGGCTAAGAATGTGGTATTGAAATAGGCTACTGTTTCATCAAGTGGGAGAGATTTTAGTGGTGACCAATTACATTGATTAAGTTCTGTCTGGAAGAGTTGAAGGTTAAATTGCTTTTTGTTGCGTACTGTTCTGATAGTGTTAGGGTGAGGTAGGTTAGTTTTATATCTGATAATATAGGTTAGGGAGTGGTCACTTAGGTCATCTGGGAGGGTTCCTACTTTGTAAGTTTGATGAGTATTATTAGTAAGTATCCAGCCCAAGATACTTTCTTTGTTGTTGGGTTTATTAGTTCTGGTAGGCGAGTTAATAGTTTGTGAGAAGCCGTATAAGTTAATATGGGTGGTGGGGTGTGTATTACTACAGGACTGCCAGTCAATATTAAAGTCTCCTAGGATTATGGTTTCTTGTGGGAGATTAATAGAAAGCCAATTAAGGATATTTTCAAGAGTATTGATGTTGTTTCCTGGAGGCAGGTATAAACAAATAACATTTATAGCTTTGCAAGAGTTGACCTGAAATTTAGAGATAAGTATTTCAGCTCTATTGTCTAAAGGTGGATTAAGGTCTACAGTGTTAACTTTTAATTCTGCTTTATAGAGGATTGCGACCCCTCATCCTTTTTTGGTGGTGCGGTCTTTTCTAATGATATTGTAACCAGGTTTCATTGTCTTTAACAGTAGGTTTTAGCCAAGTTTCAGATAAGCATAGGATATCAAATTGATGGACGTCTTGGAGGGTGTGTAGGCGAGGAATTTTATTGTTAATGCTGCGTATATTGAGGTGTGCTATGAGGAGAGAGTTAGAAGGCTTGGAGGGGGCTATGGAGCTAATAGTGTTTGGATTCCATTTTTCAGTGGTAGAGGTATGGTTTGGGCCAGGGTTAGGATGTATGTCCCCATCTAGTAGGGGAGTGAAGGTATATAATGTGTTTATGGTAAAGGGGTTTACTAAAATAATCAGGCAGTTTTTTAATATTTTGATTAGTATATTTAATGGGTGCTAGTCTATGATATTTGGGAAGTAGGTAGCTGAGTATGGATATGATGTTTAGGAAGTTTAGAGAGGTGGCTAGTGGTGGTGTGGAAGTGTGTTTGGAGGGGAAGGGAAGGGTGGAGTATAGAGGTTGTTCATAGGAGGTTAGGTGATAGACAGTTGTAAGAGAAGGAAAGAGTGAGAGCAAGAGAAGTAATTGAAATAGGTGTGGGGTGGGAGGTATGGACATAGTGGGATTAATAAGTGGGAGGAGAATGATAGGTGGGGTTACTAGGGAGGCACAGAGATGAATATGTTGGTGGTATTTTGTATCAGGAGGAATGGGAGGTAGGTAGTACTACATATATTGTGTTAAGGGAGGTAGGGGTGGTACTGACTTGATTAGTGTGATTGGAGCAAATCTTATGGGGGTGTGGCCTTGGAGGAAATAAAGGTAGGAGTACTGGGGGTGGGTGGAGGAGCGGAGTGAGCCCACAGGACGAACGGAGGGGGAAGAGACAAAGAAGTGGTCTGTCAAGAAAGACAATCAGTGAAATATAGAGACTGCAAGTAAGTCTGAAGGTAAGAGGTGTAGGAGAAAGATAAGGGGCTTAGCAAGTATAGATTTAGGATGTAAGAGGAGTAGACAGTGATTTAAGATGCCTCAGGGTAAAGAAGATCGGGAAACCAGTGAATCAAAAGGAAGCTGGGAACTTAGTTGGGGAGATTAGATCAAGAAAAGGTGAAGTAAAAGACATCAAGCTTAGTTAGGGAGATATGGCAGAGAGAAGATGAAGAAATTAAGGGCAGAAAGCTAATATTAAGGCACCACCTGCTGGTCAGACACCTTATTGCATTAAATAAGTCACCTACGGGGTTATCAGGCTGAGGGAGAAGGGAGATAAAAACGTATGGGGAAAGTAGGGTAAAAAATAAACTAAAAGTAAGGGTTAGAAGAGTGCTGTAAGAGGGAGGTAGTTTTATATATATATATATATATATATATATATATATATATATATATATATATATATATATATATATATATATATACATATATATATATATATATATATATATATACATATATATATATATATACATATATATATATATATATATATATATATATATATATATATATATATATATATATATATATATATATATATATATATATATATATATATATATATATATATGCATATATATATATATATATATATATATATATATATATATATATATATATATATATATATACATATATATATATATATATATATATATATATATATGTTTATATATATATATATATATATATATATATATATATATATATATATATATATATATATATATATATATATATATATATATATATATATATATATATATATATATATATATATACATATATATATATATATATATATATATATGTATATATATATATATATATACATATATATATATATATATATACATATATATATATATATATATATATATGTATATATATATATATATATATATATATATATATATATATATATATATATACATATATATATATATATATATATATATATATATATATATATAAAAATATATATATATATATATATATATGTATATATATATATATATATATATGTATATATATATATATATACATATATATATATATATATATATATATATATATATATATACATATATATATATATATATATATATATACATATATATATATATATATATATATATATATATATATATATATATATACATATATATATATATATACATATATATATATATATATATATATATATATATACATATATACATATATATATATATATATATATATATATATATATATATATATATATATATATATATATATATATATATATATATATACATATATATATATATATATATATATATATATATATATATATATATATATATATATATATATATATATATATATATATATATATATATATATATATATATATATATATATATATATATATATATATATATATATATATATATATATACATATATATATATATATATATATATATATATATATATATATATATATATATATATATATATATATATATATATATATATATATATATATATATATATATATATATATATATATATATATACATATATATATATATATATATATATATATATATATATATATATATATATATATATATATATATATATATATATATATATATATATATATATATATATATATATATACATATATATATATATATATATATATATATATATATATATATATATATATATATATATATATATATACATATATATATATATATATATATATATATATATATATATATATATATATATATATATATATATATATATATATATATATATATATATATATATATATATATATATATATATATATATATATATATATATATATATATATATATATATATATATATATACATATATATATATATATATATATATATATATATATATATATATATATATATATATATATATATATATATATATATATATATATATATATATATATATATATATATATATATACATATATATATACATATATATATATATATATATATATATATATATATATATATATATATATATATATATATATATATATATATATATATATATATATATATATATATATATATATATATATATATATATATATATATATATATATATATATATATACATATATATATATATATACATATATATATATATATATATATATATATATATATATATATATATATATATATATATATATATATATATATATATATATATATATATATATATATATATATATATATATATATATATATATACATATATATATATATATATATATATATATATATATATATATATATATATATATATATATATATATATATATATATATGTATATATATATATATATGTATGTATATATATATATATATATATATATGTGTGTGTGTGTGTGTGTGTGTGTGTGTGTGTGTACTTCTGAAAGAGTGCCGCATATGACAAGCCAATGAAGAGGAATTCATTGGTCCATATCAATAGGATGCAGCCCCTTTTCATTAACCAAAGTGTTGCTAAGGCTTAGTACAACAGCATTTTTGTACAGACAATCCATCAGCCATCTTTTCCAGGTAATATCAAAGCTTTTAACACTTAGAGCATTCTCAGAAAGGGCTATAACAATACAGATGACAAAGCAGAGGGCATGCTTTCTTGCACTGCTGCTTCACATCTGTATATGGGCATCAGAAATAAGCTGTGCACATCACCTTCAAGTAAAAAGCTATTTGAAGCAAAAAGCTTTCTAAATGTAGTATTACATATATATAGTATGAAGCTGTGCATGCCATCAGCTAATTAGCTATACAAAACAACGCGCTTTCAGACCATAGAAGTAAATGCTAAGTATATGTAGCTTCTTGCCAAACATACAGGAGTATTATATGCAGAAGATGAGTAGGATGTTTCATGAATGCATAAACAAGATACCAGGCAGTCAAGAAAAGTAATTTGCATAACACACCAAGCAAGGATTCTAAGAATTGTGCTGGCTTTTATATTTGCATAGCATGTATTAGAAATTATAACCTTCTAACATATATTGTGGGTTTTCAATGCTGAACTGGGGTTAAAGGAATATTGGCAAGTTGTACAGAATGTGACAGAGTGATTTAGTCTTAACGAATTGATTAGTACAAAACCTTTATTGAAATATACAGCACTGAAGCATTAAATTTTCCATTAATTGTGCTTTAATGGATATGGATTCTGCTGCTCATTAAAAACATAATCCGATGCATTAGTCTTCTATATATTTACGGTCTAATGAAGTAATTTCATGAAAGCTTATAATTTGTGGTTTCATGGATTTCTCTACAATAAATAAAGGAGTGTTTAACATTTTGACCATTTTTCTTGGTTTTTCACAGACGTATTATATCTTCCTGTTTGTGCTAGATGTACATCACAGATAAAATACTGGAAAGTGATCTTAATGCGGTTATTTGTAATTGCTGACAATGTTTTAAGATGCGTATGACTACACAAGGAAAACGCTAGGAAGGTCATTAGGGTAGGTTGTTATGCTTGGGTATTTCATGTATGAAACTGGTGTCTGCATACATGACAGACATCATTTAGCTTCCAAAATCTGACCACAATGCACTGCTGTATCCATGATGTGTGTCATAGTAATTGTCTGCACAAACTCCATCATGACCGCTGTTGCTGCTGCACTAGTATCACATTAGCTGACACACAACATGGATGTTGTCCTAATATTTGTGGTGATGAGCAATGCAATATTTGTACAGCAACACACATGGTCAAATGGTACTAGCATGTGGTTCTGTTACAGCAATGAACTGTGTGCTACCCTCATGACTGTCTCACATGCGAAGAGGACACAAGTGTCACATATATACAATGATTGTTAAAGTTTCATATCCTTATTTGCAATGGCAGTGTCCTTTTGGGTGCTTATGACTTTCATACAGAAATCACAGACTGCACCTTCTTCCATCATTATGGAGACTGTCGTTTCTTGCTCTCCTGTATTATGCCTTGCACTGTTCTGTCAGAAACTTGGGAAAACACACTGAAGTTCAAAGGCTACAGTATTCTATAAAGTCTTAGTATATGCTTAGCAAATGGACCCTTAACTGTAAACCAGCTTATCTAATGTTAAATGTGTTAAAGTAGCAAGTGAAGTAAAGGCAGGTGATATTGGCACTGGAAAATGAATTGTTACTTTGGTAGGTGGTTGGGTTAAAAGGGCTTTACTGCATGCCCATTTCATGCCTCTCAACTGCCCATATTTTTGCAGAATGTCCAGATTTTTGTCTCATATCTATGGTCTGTTCCACATAACATTTTTCTGGTAAATAACTGTGATGATCTGAGTATTTATTTCAGTAAATAATGACATACATTTCAGTTTCAGATTTCATATCCTTCAGAAAATGTATGCTAAAACAAACCCTGTTACTCTAGCAACTTTCTAAGTTTATAAGAGCAATATTTACAATATGCCCCTATTTTTGGCCCATTGTCCCCCCATTTTGACAGGCTTTGCCCAGATTTCTTGCAGTAAGAGGTTGAGAGGTATGGCCATGTATGTTATGGCAGTAATGAGGGAAGCCTGTGACTTCAAGTTAGTGGTAGCTGTCAAAAAAAGTCATTGATAAGCTGCAAGGCATAGAAATCTCCATCAAACACGCACACACACATTTGTGAAGAGGTCATGGCAGTCAAGGCTTAAGAAAGGCTGAACACAGAAACGGGAGACCTTCAAATGGCTGAACACAAAAGAGAGGTTGTGCAAAACACTAATACTGAGTAGCACTAAGAGTGAATAACCATGTGACGATATGTGAAGGCTGCCAGCCTAGCTAGATAGAATTTTGTAGATAATTCTGTCATTTGTAAATATTACTATAAGCCACAGGCTTGTTCTCTTAAATGTGAAAAGACTGTATTGGGTGTTGAACTGCAAAAATGTAACAACAGTGCACTCTGCTGTATAAAAGCTGATAAGTCAAGCATTATATAATTGTTTGATCTCAAAACTCGGAGCCAAGATGTGTGGATGAAGGAATTCTTCCTATTGTTTTGAGACCGGAGTTAATTGCTAGAATTTACACGTATAATGTAATTTAATGCTGTGTTTCCTGACCAGGTGTAAGCTTACTACGAAATGTAAATGTATAGTTTGTCAGCCTGGGCACCAGAGAGTTGTTAAAAATGATGTAATCTAAGATGAGTCAGCAGGATGTATTATCAATTTAAAGGACTTTTCTCAGAGACAGAGAGAGAGCATTTTGCATTTGTCTTGGGAACATCCAACTCACCAGCACTCTGGCTGTGCTCTGTATGTAAGTAGGATGTTAGACTTTAGTGTCTCTCTCAAAAATAGCTAGGGAATAGGAATATTTAGTGTCTCTCTTAGAAATAGCCAGGAAACAGAAAGATTTAGACTAGTTGTTTTCTGTATTAATGTCAGAACTATTCTATTGTATTATTTTAAGTATTTATCTCTGATCTCTTAACTTTTGACTAGCACTGTGTAGTAAAAAGTATTGTCTTGTTTTATTATTATTATTTATTAAATATTTTTAAACCCTTCAACTGTGGCTGTTTTGAGTAGAGATAATTTAAGCTCTAGAGTACATTGCATGTATATACTGATACTGGCTAAACCTTAAAAAGTTCTGGTCACACTAATTGGATAATAATATTGCACGGTAATAATTGGGCACCCTTTGATAAGAGCCTTTTTAGTAGCTGATAAGTAAGGGTCCTGGTGGCACTGATTACTACCTTATAGCCTGGACAGAAAGGGCAGAGCTAGTGAACCTGTGCCAGCCATCCCCAGGAGTGTGGTTGTATATAAATCATATTTCTTTGTGTGTGTGCGTGTGTGTGTGTGTGTGTGTGTGTGTGTGTGTGTGTGTGTGTGTGTGTGTGTGTGTGTGTGTGTGTGTGTGTGTGGCAGGGACACAAAGCACTGGTTGGAAAGAGAGAGTGCTAGGAGGATTTGGTTTGGGACGTTGGCTAAGGACCCCACTCTAAAGCTGTGCCAGTGGGGAGTCTTTTTGGGGATCTGGAGAGAAAGGGAGAAACCGGCCCCAGACTGACTGTGATCTCTGTGTGCTCTTAAGGGAAATTGTACTTTATTGTGCATTTGTTATCCTTTCCAATGTGGATGCCCTTCACTGGTGTTAGTGGTGAGGATTGAGGCTCCTTGATTACTGGGCCAGTGCATGGGTGTCACACACCAAACACTGAATAATATTTCTTAATGACTTAGCCCTGTATCAGTAAACACTAGCTACAAAACACATATCAATGTTAGGGAGAAAGTTTGCAGTAATGTAATGTGTACGGTCAGGCTGGTTATACATGGGTAAGTACGGGGAGCAGACTTCACATTATATATCTGATTTTCTTAAAGTGACACTTCAATCGGCATCTTGGCTTTAAAGAAATACACCTATTCACGTAACTAGAAGTTATTGTTAGAACATTATTTACATTGTTTTGCATTTTTGCATCACTCTATCGGACCATTTTGGCAATATCATGGGGTTAAGACAGTCAGACCTATAAATTGCGCAGTGTACAGCATTCACCTAAAACCTACTGTCTCAGAGTGCATCATTATATTTAGGGCTCTTCTGTGAAAACATCACAGCTGCAGTCAAGAAAGTGTCAAACATCATCTTTCATGAAATCACTTGGAATTTAAGACTGCACCCCTTGTTCACATCTCTGATTTAATAGTGTACTTGTGTGTATGTGCATGTAGGGTGACCTGCAATACATCACTGATGTCATTAGAATCTGGCAGCAGCTTAGAATGTAGCTGACCTCCATGAATTAAGGACAGTGCTTGTAGATTCATAACTGTGCAATGTTTGATGCTGTTTTCTGTGTTTTTTTTTTTTTTATGTTGAAATGAATCAGAAGTGAAAATCTGTTCTAAACAAATCTCGGAGCTTTGAAGCCTTTTGCCACCAATCAAAAAAAATGAAAATGAGCTGAACATGACAGATGTCACGTCAAGCTATAGTAGTAAAGTGAAAATGTAAGAGGGAGTGTCTAAGTAAGAATTTCATTCATTTCTATAAACTTTGAGGAAGAATTTTGTACAAAGCCAAAAGTATTGGGAGTACTGAGGTCCAAAATCAGCAGCATTTTTTAATATTACTCTGATTCACTTAAAGTTAACAAAACAACAGGTTTTGCATCAACATGCATTTTCTGAACAATAAGAAGTATGAAGCTATAATGTCTGGCATTATTGTCTGACTATTAATTATTAGTGATTTACCAGAAAACTCAAATACTTTATGGGAGAGAGGGCAAAACGATGAGGCAAAATCAGGAGCAGTTGAAATGTATGATTTCACTGGATACATTTAGAAATCCCCTGATCTGATTTGCAACATGCAGTGTTGGGGGCAATAGGATAGTATTTTTCTTGAAAACCCATTTGCTGGCACAAATGCATATTATAGATTAACACACTGGAGCTACACTGATTTAAATTAAGAAATGGAATATTGATAGTGAAATGCAGCAAATACTTTGCTGTGCTATATTTCATTTTGGTTGTCATCCTTTTAATAGTACACCAAGGTATCAGTGGCCAGTTAATTGCATAAAACCTAGTGAAGGTTACACGGTCATCAAATTTGCACTCTGGTCAAGAAAACATTAGTTGAGCGTGTGCATGGATGCAATAACATGCATGTTCTGTTCCTTAAAGATTTATATTTTTTATAAGTTCTGTAAAAGTTATCAAGGGTTCTTCTTAGATTGTCTACTGCCCCATGTCATTCCTTGATCTGGTTAAAAAAAATGAAAGTCTCCTGATGTGGTACTTACCAAGCAAAGAAAAATGAAAAGGTCCATTACTTGACAGAGTGGTCCAATAGTCTGTTTCCCACATGACACAGTCCTCAACTCTAATTACAGTAAAAAAAAAAGAAAAAAACTTTAGTAGTTACCATACAAAATTGTATCTACTCCCTTCTTCCCATCATATTTTGGGTTTCAACTTTTTTAAATAGGCATCCTTTTATTTATGATCTAATCCATTACCCTCTCTCCATGCCAATTCCATTACTATATCATTGATTGACTGACTGCTGGGCATATTTGGGGATTTCCATTTTCCGGTATCAGCTTTCATATCCATAATCATTACTGCATATAGCAGTTCCCCATTTCTATATGTTACCCTTTGATCTTCATCATTTCCCAACAAGCAAATAGCTTTGATGTTAGCAGGGTTGGATTTTCAAACAATAATGCTTTGGATCAAATAAGCCTCACAGACAAAAAAAATATGGTACCAAGTACAGCTAACTTGTTCCTCACACTTCCGGTAAAGTTTACTCACCAGAGGGAATCTGTCTGGAATATAAGATATTGATAGAGGCATCTCATACAACAATCCTCCATTTTCTGCTTTTGTTTGCATTCTTTAAAAGATGACAACTCTGTTGCCATTGTTTATTATCAATCTTTAGTTCTAACTCCTATTTCTAACCTTGTTTCTAGAAACAACTTTGTCTGATGCCCTCCCTGTGGGATGAATAAAGATGACTTGTTGAAGTTTCAGATAGTGTATTCAGTAAGAAGGTAGATGGATGAGAAATAATCTCCTAGATCTGCTAGCTAAAGTGATTTTAACTGGAGTAATCCTTTGTACTGTGTGACCCAGAGGTGGACAGGACAAACACAAAACAGATGGAATACCAGACTTGATTCAAACTTTCTGGATTACCTTTGTTTTCTTACCTCAGCTTGTCTGATAAACTCTGCTAGTGATTCCAAGCCAAAGGAAAATAAAATGGGTGACAATGGGCACCCTTGCCCCATGTTTCTCATTATTTATCCATATGTTGCTTTAATTCTAGCTTCTGATCCTTTTAAATTACCATGACCATTTCTGCAAATTAGAAAGACGTCAAAGGTTCTCAACCAGAAAGATCACAGGCTTAAAGTCTATGAACTACCAAGAGAGGCTGAAAGCTCTGTCCATTTATTCACTGTCTTACAGACTTTTGGATGGCAGATCTCTGTCTCACTTGCTGTGCCATTAGAGACCCAATTGTCCTGGACCTCTTGTTTCTCTGAAAGTCCAATATTTCTAACAATAGTAGAAGTAGGGTCCTAAATCTTTGCCAACAGATACATAAATCATGCTAGAGGGACAGGAATATAATGCAGCACCTTCCAACTTCCAAACCTCTGGAATAAACTTCCTTTGTATGTTGAGCAGTGCAATTCATTATATTCATTTAAGTATTACCCAGATGACTAGATGGGTATACAGAAATTTACTCCAGAAATTACTGGTATGGCCCTTCTGGAGAAAGAAGGTTCTGGCAAGATGAGAAGGATCAGACACATGCTGGCCTTGGAATATCTATAAATGTATGAACCTGTAAGGTCCACACTCAGAACAAATTGTAATAATACCTTTCTTCAGATAGCACCATTCTACTCTGTTGAATACTTTTATGGCAGTCAAGCTTAACTAAACCACTATATCTCCCATCCCAGTATCCACATTAAATGTCATCCCTTGAGCAATTTTGTCAAATGTCTGCTGTTCCCAATGAACCCAGCCTGGTACTCTACCAGTGTAGAAACATTTTTAACAAGTGAAGGATCTTCATTTAAACATTACCCAGATGACTGGATGGGTATACACAAATTTACTTGGAAAATTATGGGTATGGTCCTTCTAGAGAAAGAAGGCTCTGGCAAGATGAGAAGGATCAGAGACATGGTGGCCTTGAAATATCTATAAATGTATGAATCTAAGTCCTCACCAAAAACAAATTGTAATCATACCTTTCTTCAGCTATCACCATTCTACTCTGTTGAATACTTTTTTGGCAGCCAAGCTTAAACTACTTTTCAATTCCTCCCAGCCTAGCATCTTCATTTACTGTCATGACTTGAGCAATTTTGTCAAATGTCCACTGTTCTTAATGAACTCAGCTTGGTCTTTTGATAAAAGTGCAGAAACATTTTTCTCCAAGTGATGAGTCAATATGGGCAAAAACAATTATGTATTTGAAAATGTAATATTTTTACAAAAGGTCGGAGTAGCTATGGGCACAGCTTGTGCCAATAGCTATGCCATCATGGTTCTGGCTCAATGGGAAGAACGGCATGTTTTTCATGGGCACGTATGGGTGGACAATGTTATATTCCATAGAAGGTCTGTGGATGATATATTTTTGTTGTGGAACGGACCCTTGGAGAGTCTACAATGATTTATTTCCTATTTACATACCAATACTACTTTCTTGGCATTGACAAATTAGCAGTTCCTCTCTTCTATAGATTTCCTGAATGTATTCATAAGGATGCCAATGGCTGCTTAAATACAGGTCTCTTTAGGAAGATATGCAGGCATAATGCAGTTTTGCAAAGACATAGTATGTATCCTGCATTCATTTATAAAAATATTCTAAAGGGCCAAACCTTATGCATGTCTACACTTAATAACCTCAATGAGAGGTTTAGCCATGATTTAACCTCTCTAATGTCTGAATTTAGATGAGACGCTATGGACTCAAGGAAATGGATAAAGCCTGTACTTTAGCAGGAGCCAAAGAACCAGTAAAGCTAGACCATATTTCTTAGCTATTATTGTTAATACTAATGAGGGTTTAGACACTTGAAAGAATGACTTGGATGGGCTATCTCTTTCTCTATATTTTACAAGTGATGTGGAAGTGATACACAGGGTTATTAGAAGTACCTGTTCTATTTTACAGACTGATACCATAGGTGCTGTAGTTGGTGATAGACCTAGAGTTAGATATAAAAATAAAAAGTCCCTGAAGAAACAATTGTGCTATATAAAGTACATTCAGTTATGAGTTTTAACTGTGCACAGTGTATGAGGAAGTGTTTTAGATATCATTTTTTGCAAGCATATAGAAGTTAGTAACACCTTTACCCATCCCCTTACTGGCTACACTTATAACTTTAAAGTATTAGCAGACTGTCGTACTTCGAAAAATAGTTTACCTGGCAACCTGCTCTGCATGTAGTGGTTTTTATGTATGTAAAAGTAATCGTATATTACATGAAAAAATAAGAGAGCATTTATACAGTACTCTGGTGGGTGTTATCAGAAGTGCTCTAGCCAAGCATACGTTAGTGACCAGTGTCATTCTTACTTTTAATTTTAGAGTAATAGAAGTAATCCATCAATCACAACGTGGAGGTGATATAAGAAATTTTCGAGAGTTAAGGGAGCTACATTGAATAGTCAATTTACAAACTGATAAATTACCCGGTTTAAATGGGAAGGTTTCTTTAAAACCTCTGCTGAAATCTAAAGGTCTTCAACATTAATTGCTGCTTGTTCTCTA
Organism: Protopterus annectens; assembly: GCF_019279795.1. NCBI lineage: Eukaryota > Metazoa > Chordata > Ceratodontiformes > Protopteridae > Protopterus > Protopterus annectens. Next base: position 304,185,255 of record NC_056743.1, read on the forward strand.
ATTGCTTAATTGTTCATACTATTTAATGATGCTTCATTTTTGTTTTTATGGTCTGAAGAAATAGTTAGTGTGAAAGCGCTAACAGTCATTTTTTTTTTGTTTTATTAAACTTTTACAGTTTTAAAACGAATTCTGCCATGTTTTTGTGCCTTAGGTTGGATTTTTTATGTTACTTTTGCTTTACTCCTGGCACACACTCTTAAGGATTATTCTGTGTTTTATGATGTATATTTAAGGTATACCTCAAATGAATGCCACTGCCATTGGAGCTTTTTAAAGCATTGTACTTTAGTTTCAAAAGCATGTAGCTGAATAGTTCTCTAGACATTTGACCATTTGGGGTTGTATTTCCTTCATCCGCTGCTGCTTCTTGCATAGTGGATTTGATGAAATATCCAACATTTGATGCATATCTGGCATAGAAAATTGCTGGGCAGTGCTTGTTGAAGGAATTTGATTGTTTTGAGATGCCATGTCCATGGGAAAACAAAAAGAAGAAAAATAAAAAGTTCCGCTTCATAGATAAAGCTAATTGTACTAAGTTTAAAATAAATGGAAAAGAAAAAGTAAAATCAGCACCATGGCACTTGATAAAACAAAAACTTTATTGACCTACTGCTGCTATTTGACTGACTGACAAAGACCAATCAGTGTCTGCCACTAACATCTTTCTCCTGGGGTGGCTGCCCACTTCTCTCACATTTGCTATGGCTCTGACTTGCACTATCTATACATGCTGTGCAAACATACCTCTCTCTGTACTACAGGCTTTATCTTCTTATTCAAGGTGTACTGTTTCAGTACAGGCAAATGGTGTGCAATTCAGCAGCACTGTGCAACACTTTGATGAGCCAATCTGATATGTCATGCATAGCCAGAGTGGAGAAGATTGGTGCTGTAGTAGTAGCATTTCTAGTGAGATGGAGGAGAGTGGTCTCCAAGGTAGAAAGAATATCTTCATATAACAGGAGATGGCAAGGAGCACCCCAGGAGAGTAAGCATATTTTAAGCATCTGATAAGTACATCTTTTCATACCTCTCAACCTCGTAGTGCAAGTAATTTGGACAAAGCCTAAAATAATGGAGGTCTAAGGCCTAAAAATAGGGACAGATTTTAAATACTGCTCTTATAAACTTAGAAAGTTGCTAGATTAACAGGATTTGTGTTAGCATGCTTTTTCTGAAATATATCGAGTCAGAAATTCAAATGTATGTCATTTTAATTACTTCAATCCATAGTGATTTGTCAGCAAACAATAAATTTTATGAGGTACAGGCCAACAATATGAGGTGAAAATCTGTACAGTTGAGACCTATGCATCTTAGACTAAAGGAAGGTAAGATGGGATGCCCCAGGAGAGTGACACTTTCTCAAACTAATCTAATATGAGATGAGAGGTACCCTTTGACAGTGAACATACTTATTATTAACAGGAGGTATGAGAATCTTCCCTACACAGTGAGTGTAAAGTATTAACCGGTAGTGGATATCCTTATGTACCAGGTACTGAGCATTGTGCATAGAAATGGGAAGGGGATGCTGTTGGACAAGAGGTGTGTGTTTTTAATTCACTGAAAGATGGAAGAAGGAAACCTAGACACATGTAAGGCTATGTGTGAATTGAGAGACCCCATACTCTTAGAATTGCAATGCAGAGAATGAAGGTCATGCTGTTGCAACACTGCATTTAACCTCAAGTATGCTTATCAGTCAGAGGGCAAACACATTGCATAGATGAGGCCATTGCTATGGCATAGATATCCAAAGCTGTGCACTGCTGACTCTGAGAGAGACAAACTGCAGATGTGGACTGGCAAAATACGGATAAATACATTCCTTAGCTGTATGCAACAATACATCACTTTTAAACCAACACTTTTGTTTCACATTATTTTAGCTTCCCTAATACCAGTAACCAGAAAGAAGGGGTAATGCTGTTTCTTCATAAGAACTTGCAGCACATTGAGAAATATACACAATGTATTCAACAATGGTTTACATAAAATACACCTCATATGAGGTATAGCCAAATATTAAACTATTGTGTAAGTAGAGAATCACTTGTTAAGAAACTTGTACTTCACAGAGTTAAAGAAATAACATTTCTTCTTGTGAATGTGGTTAAAATACACAATGTAAGTTTTTAGGTTCACAGGTTTGGTAGACATGCTAGCGCAGTATAGGCCACTGGATAGCCTGATACACCGTATCCCTTGTTGGAACTGCAAGGGCCTGCATAGTCATGTAGTTATTTTCTGAAAGATATGATTTGATGGGTGTGTTTAGGTTATGGGGCACTATTGTATGTAGATTTAGCAGTATCTGAGATAAGTTGTCACATTTGACTGTATGCCTAATATTTTTACTGATGTGCCAAGTCCTCTAGCGTGTAGCTGTTAATTTCATAGAAGGTTTGATTTTATCATCCTGGCAGTATTGCTTTAATAAGCATTTGATTATTTTCTCCCAGACAGTGCAGCTTTGGAAAAGCATTGCATGTAGTGAGAATGGTGTGGCGGTCATGCTTTTGTAATTTGTCGGATTACTTGTCTCTCACATGGAAGATGCCAACAAATGCCACTGTCAGCAGGCTGAGAAGAAAACCACATGGCACCATCACAGACTGCTGTACAGACAAGGACATACCCTTCTCACCACCAGTGGAAAAAGTTTACCTCTTTGGGTAATTTTTGACCCATGTCTCCAGATTATTATGCCCTTCCCCCTCAAATTCTGGCACTTTCCATTCATTTTACTGTACTGGAGAAATTACTCCAGTATAAAATGGTTGTGAGAACCACCCAGTGGATCCTTTTCTACAGACAGCATTGAGGACTCTCTGTGCCACTCTAGTATCCCAGCTTTCAGTGTCTTTATGACCTACACCCCCCCCACCTTCCTCAGGAAGGGAACTACCTGCTCAAAACACTTTTTCATGAGAGCACATATTTCCATGCAGCCATTAATGAAGGCTATTTCTATGTAGTTACTTGGAAAGATGATAATCCACCCCCAGCTTGGATACTGTGATGGGTCCACTCCTCTCAGTGATGATGGATTTTTTTTTTTGGTTTTGTTTTACCTTGCGCTGCCCAGGACAGGCATACGAAAACTCTTCTACTAAGTCAATCAATCATCCAAGCCATTAATCAAAGACTGCTAGCCTGGGCCATATGCAGGGCTTTATCCCTAGATTATACCAGAGCTGAATAATTACCTTTACATTTATTATCTTCTGCACCATTACCATTGTTACTGAAACGTCTAAAATTATGTGTTTACTTTTGAATCAGCATAACAGTAGTATTTCACCATCTTAAATTAGTTTGATGTGACAGAAAATGTATGTAAAGCATCCCACAAAAAGAGCTGTATAAGAGAAGTTATTAAAGATGGGGAGAACAGCACATTTTTTTCTGAACAATGAAAAAAATTCTGAAACCACAAGTGGTTTTGGTCAGCTGAATCAGAATTTTGTTTCACAAATGATCAGTATGGGAGCTTTTTACAAACTCTTATCTCCATAAAAAATGATAACTCTGCAATAAGGTAATCATTTCAGGGCACTGCTCTATAAAGTGCTGCAGCCTGTTTTGTTTTGAAAAGTACTAGTTGTACTTTTGTACATGTAAATAATTTATAGTGTACTATACTGACTTTATTGTTCCCATATGTTAATTTTCTTTCTCCTTCCTCCAGAACTGAACGTGAATTATTAGTTTGTTTTTAAATTTCACACACGATACTAAAAGCCACCTTACCAGAGAGTAATTTGTCAAAAAGTGAGTAATTATCAGTATTTCTTTTAATCTCCTTAATGTTTTTTATCTGAAGAGCTAGAATATTAGCACAGGTCTTTTAATCAGTTATATTAACCATTCTATATCCAGTTGAAGGCACTGATGTAGGAATGTCACAGATCTGAATATGCTACCATTATCAGTGCCCTAATTATCTTATACCACTGTTTTAATCAGCAGTTACCTTAAATTTCTAAAACTGTGCATTTCAGATTCTATTTTTATGGGTACTAATGTCATTTAAACATATAATCTGCTGCACTATTTCTAATACCTTCAAATATAACTGAATAATAGCATATGCAGACAGTAAGACCTGCTAAATGTAAATGCTTTAGTTTAACATTTGAAATGTTGCGACCTATTACAGCAAGTCCCAAAACACGGAGACTTAATGTCTCAAGAAATAGTCGTGCATATACAAAGTCTGAGATGACCATTTCCTGGAATATTCTATTTTCTCCGCGGTATGGTGATCTCTGAGTTGGAATATATAAGTTTGTGGGGGGCTTGCAACCTACATAAGGGGGTGCAGGGTGGCTTGCCCTCTGCAAAAAAAAAAAAGTTTAAAGGAGAAGGCTAGTCTTTGATATTCGGGCTTTTCTTGGGGTTTCAGCTTTTTATTGGGGGGTTGTTGGCACTTGGCATTTCAAGTGAGACATTTCAGTAGGGAGCCAATGATTTATGATCATACTACATTAATATTTGAGATACATAGCATGTCATTATTTTAAAATTTTTTTTCGCATGGCATTTGGTTAGCTATTTCTAAATCTCCAGGTTACTCCATATGCCACGTGGCACTGTGAGCATCGTGTAATCTTGCATTTATTTCCATATTGATGCATAGCTTCAGTAAGCAGTCATAGTTTACCTCATACATTTTGGGAGCTATAAATTGATTTTCTACACAAAGCAAAGTCCTCATTCATTTAGTGTTTTATTGATCAATTTTCTGCACAAATCAAACTCTTAGAGTTTAAGTGAATTTGAATTATTGCTCATAATCACTATTCTCACTAGAAGACAAAATATAGTAAATGTTATCTACATTAATATAGACAACATCAAAATCAGCTGTAAAACAATTCTACCTTATCTGGACATGGTTATGTGACCTCTACTATAACGTTATTAGTGGTAGTCTTATTATAAGGTCAGGGTAGCCAAGAAGATCAGACTGATTAACTCTGCACTACCCATTTAGCTGCAAATGACTATTTCCTGTCATAGACATTAGGATACTGTAACACAAATGGTCGTTGAGATGGTAAATAATTAAAAATAAATCATACAACAACAAGAGGAATTTGCAAAGTAGGTGAAAGTGCACCGCAAAAAACAACCAACAAGAAAAAAAGGCCAGCACTCTCCAAACCCAATCCAACAATTTATTCTTTATTTAGTTAGTTAAAAAATTTATATATATATATATATATATATATATATATATATATATATATATATATAGATATATATATATATTGGTTTCAGCAACAGCCTACCCAAGTATGGTAATAAAAGTCAAATGTTCAGCAGTTACTTATTGCTTCCTTGAAGATGACATCAGACTTTCTTGGACTTGCATTTGAAGACATATACTCGTATATAAATATAAAATATAAAATAATATTCATTCAAACCAGGAGAAAATAAAGCTCCTAGTTTCACAATCCAAACACTTTACTTTACAGTAAGCATGTTTTTCCATCCTAATTTATTTTGGCCAGTAAACATAATTTTGTCAATATCCAATAAAACAAAACTGGACATTAGAATGCTTAAATGTATGCTTAAGCAAGGCATTAGATTCATGTTGACATCTAATGTCACTAAGATGTTCAAATATGCATGTTCAAAAAAAAAATCAAGAAGTCTTTCCAACATAGAAAGCAGAGCAAGAATATGTAACTAAATATATGACCCATTGTGAAATGCAAGTAGCAGCAGTTTTTAATTTCATAAACTCTAGGAGTGTTCACTGATGTAAATTCCTTACTTTTGAAAATAACAGCATATGCTGTTTATGCACCAGAAGGGGAAAGACCCCTTTAAAACATTGCCATCCAAAGTAGTTTGTATGTCACATACTATATTCAGCCCTCTTTTGTAATGTCTAAAATAAAACGGAGAATTTCCAGAAAAACTTTGTCCATTTGTAAAATACACCAATGATTGTGAACAATCTGGAGGAAAGAAATATCACTCCCAAAGGTGGTAACCAACCTAAATTTTTGTCCACCATAAACTTTATCATTCTTATCTTGATATTTTAATAATTTGTCCCGCTTTATTAATATTATCCAAAGCCTGTTGTAATATTTTAGGATCATAAATGCTATTAATGAATTTAGCCATTAAATCTTGACTAACATTACCAGATTCTTCCACTTAAGAACAAATTCTTTTCACCCTCTAATACTGTGATAAATGACTGCTATTAATTATATGTTTTGGATGAAAGATGCCTGTAGTAAGGAACTGTTATGGACTTCCTTCCTGTATAAGAAAGTTTTAAGAGTTCCATCTAACTTTTCCTCAACCGATATATCCCAAATTGGAATTTTGTAAGTATCATTATTTATTCTTCCCTTTAAATTCATCACCATAAATAGAATTGGCAGGTAAACCATCAAAATGTATTTCAAATTCAACTACCTTAAATACAAATGGAAATCTACAATTAAATTGGTAATGTCAGTCTTATTTGATGGAATAAGAGAAACCACACTGAAGAACTGTTCTTGTTTCATCAACCAAAATTTCACCACTCAAATTCAAAATGTCAATGTGGAAATTTAGCTCCTTTTTGTTCTTGTTGTACTTGCCCTGACTCCTGGTGGTAGTTTGAGCATTGTTCGACCACCTTGGAGTCTTCTGGTTCCCTGACTTGTCCACCAAAAAAGGCTCCGCACTGATGAAATTAGAAAGAGGCATTACAGGGGAATTAGGCTGATTAGTAGACGTAGCAGCCGTATTAGTTTGCACTAAATTGATAGTCTCAGATCTTGTAGAAGCTACGGCCACTATAGACTCACCTGAAACTGGTTTAACATTACTACCAGCCACTGAATTGTGATTGTTGGCAAAATCTTTAACATTACTTTGCTGTATTACATAGGCAGAACTGATCTTATAAGCTGAAATGTCCGTTTTTAACTTGCCCTGCTTTTGCAGGATGATCAAAGCTTTTTGCCTATCAACCTTAGCAAAAATACAAAAATATAATGACTTAAGAAGTGAAAAGCTGGTACTTGCTTTAATTGTTGCTTCTAACGTTTCCATTTCACCTTTAATTCTATTTATTAATTCTAATTAATTTAATTAAGTCTCTGTAACGCACAACTAACACATTCATAATAGTCAAGCCAGTTTTGTTATACAAGTCAACTAGCTGTTGGAACAGAAAAATCACCTTGTTTAACACAATTAGGGAACTTTTAACATCTTGGGCCTTATGTACACAGTGAAGTCTAATGTTCACCTCTAAATAAGCAATTTCTAATTGCAAGGAAATGTTTTTTAAAGATAGTTTTTTCTAAAGAAAAAATGTCACTCTTGCACAAATCAAGTTTTTCTAAAGAACAAATGTCACTCTTGCACAAATCAAGTTCATCCTCCATTTCAAAGGTATATTTTGTCAAGAGAGGTAAATGGGGTTTGGAAGGGGATGAGAGGCTTTGAATGTATGCTTGGGTTTTAGGGTTGGGATTAAGTAACAGAATAGATGTTATGTGTTTGCATGCAAGTGTGTATTTTAGGGTTGGGGTTGGTTTTATGTAAGTGGATAGATGTGTTTGTGTGCATGCATGTGTATATTTTAGGGTTAGGGTTGCGGTTATGTAAAGGGATAGATACGTGTTTGTATGTAGTTTAGTGTTAGGGTTAGGTAAGGGGATAGATGTAATTCTGATAATGTGTGCACCTAAATATGTCTTAGTGGTAGCACTAAGGTAAGATGTAAGGTTAGTGCTGGGAAAGGATTTGGGTTAGCACATATATTAATAAGGTGGTACGGGGATGGATTCAATTTATATTTTAGATGTCAAGATTTCTAAGAAGTGTGATGGTTCCTTCAATACCACTTTTTTGGGAAACAATTTTCAAAAAATACTTTTTGCCTATGGATAGCTTCCATCCACCTCATATTATAAAGAATGTACCAAAATCCCATTTTTTGCACTTAAAAAGATTTTGTTGTAGTGACATTGAATATGATAAACAGTGTAATGATTTTATACACAGATTTAAGCACAGAGATCATTTGGTTCCTTGTTTCCACAAACTTAAAGGCTAATAAGTCTATACATTCCTCCTTATTAAGATATAAAGATAACAGAAGGGCTGGAGATGGGACCAATAGGCTCATTGCAACTTTTGGGGAAACTCTTTTTAAGTACTTAGGTGATTAATAAACACTTGCAGATTTTATTGTATGATAGCACAATTGCCCAGCATAATGTAGATTTAGTTTTAAAAATATAAAAATGAATAATAGAAATTTGGCTCAGTATGGATATTTTCCTTATGGTAAATATATTTTCATGTCCATATTTTTTAAATAGTGACAGCTTTATTACCTCAACCAGTCAGAAAACTTTTTTCATCAGGCATTATGTAGCTTGTAATACTAGATAGATGTTTCTGGTACAATTCTTCGGTGGTTATTTTTGGATAGGGTGACTTTCTGTGCTTTTAAAGATAGGATTTCATCACATTTGAGTAATATTAAGTGCACTATATTAAAATTCCTCTTTACAAACATTTACTTGACCACCATGGTAGTAATTTTACCTTTACTGCAGTAAAACAGAGCTTTTATACATCAGAAATTTATTTAAATAAAATATTCAATAAAAAGGAAAGGTTATTTTTTCCTGGATTTAAATGTCCTTGTCTATTTTGTTAATTTATTAATTATTTTTTTAATTAAGGAATGAGTTGATATATTTCATGTGTTTACTCAGATTGTTTTTATTATTCACACTTTTTTCATTTTAAACAATCTATGGAATCATGATTTAAATATATACAGACTTCATGTCTTTTATATAAAAAAAAAATTAAGCTATACTTTTTTTTATTAAACGTGCATTTGTTTATAACATTTCTTTAAATGTAACAATTTAGAAAATATAAATGTTCAGGATGTGAGCTCTGTGTTAATGTTTACTAATACTGGCAAACCCACTGAGAGCAGCTTATACATATATAGATATAGATATATATATAGATATATGAACCCTTTCCACTGTACATACCTTTTTCAATTTGTGGAAGTATGTACCTGTTTTCAAGCTTGATTTACCTATGCACATTATTTTCTAAATCTACTCAATCACTCTTGGCTTTAAAGTCTTTTAACTCTTAACACACCCAGACAGTATGACGATCAGTTTTGTCGTACAGACAATTTAAAGAAAAAGGATCTGCATGTCAGATCTTCTGTTTTCAGAAACAAACATAAGTGACTTTGTTCGGTATACATTGGCAGTGCCATTCATTAGGATATACAAATTTTACATTGTGGTTTTGATAATATGCTTTCTTTAAAGTTGTAATTCTGTGCACTATCCTACTACAGCTGAGAAGAGTTGTGTGTTATACTTTTATGCTAATAAGTGCCAGCCTTTTCACTTAATGTACCTACTTTACAGATGCTTTTCTGCATATTTTCATTAACAGGATGATGCATATGAGCTACATCTGTATGCATGAAATCCAGTATATCTATTTATATACGTGCAGCTAAATACATGTATGTTAAATAAAGCATGTATTCAAAAAGAACCCCAATGCTGGCAGTAAGTGTTATGGTAAAAAGGGGGCTATTTACATGTGGGGATTTGAGATTCAGAGATGTTAAAATGAGTAAAGACCTCATTGTTGACTAATTTGTATGTTTCTGAATCACCCTTAACTACTACCAGTGCAAATCACCACTTTCAAACTATTGCTTTCACCCTTCATGCACGTGCACATACATGCACTCACTCCCCCTCGTACCTGTTCCTGACTGGATCTTTTTATGCTTTGCACAGCTGTTGTACATCATACATCCTTGCAGTCATTTAATAATGCCTGATAGTAGAGTTTCATTCGTCATAGTGTACATGACGTTCAGAGTGATGATGGAACTCTTGCTCTATTAACTTTGCATTGAGTTCCAGTAATAGTTTACTTATTCCCCTGGAGTTGTATAGTGTTCCTCCCCATGCTATACAGATGCCTCTGCCAACACAGACACTCCCATCCATCTCAAATGTCACAAGAATTCTTGTCAAGGCTAAATATAATGAGTGTCAAAGGACAAAAAAGCAGGGACATTTAAATATTGCTCTTATAAACTTAGTGGGTGCAGTAAAAGGGTTTATATTAGCATGTATTTTCTGAAGGATGTAACTTCACACCTCACTGATTAGACAGAAAATGACACAATGTTTGCTGAACATTCAAAAAAATATGGTATAAAACTGAATATTCTGTGAAAATATGGACAGGTAACAGGTGTCTACTAAGCTCTAACTATTGCCTTTTATACGTACTGCTTCCCTCATAACCCATGAACTATTACAAGAACTGGATCAAACTAGACATTAGTGCTTCATACTTCCTATAATGTAAGGACAACATGGGCTAGATTAACTGATTAGTGTAATGGGTTAATGCTGTTGCTTTCAGTTTGAAGGGTGCAGGGGTCTGAACACTTCTTACACTTTAACTTTGTGTGACTTTTACAGGTGCAGAGGACTGATATCTGTGTGAGGTGAAAGGATACAGTGTTTAAATCTTTTTTAATGACTTAAGGGAGCACATACTCTGTAAAGACTTATCCCTGGTGTCTAATGTCCCCCTTACCTGTGTCTTCTGCGCTGAAAAACCTATTGTTCTACAGTATGAAGAGTTTCCTTGGTGTCTAGTGTTGTCCTTATCCAAGTTTTCCATGCTGAATATTTTTTCTGTGTGTCTTTAAGGCACTGCCTGTTCCCTAATGTGACCTCCCAGGCATGCACACACTTGTACATACGTGCACACACACCAGTAGCCCCACATATTCACACATACCAATAGCCACTCATGCTACCTGCCCTTTAAAGTCTCTGGCAATTTACTCTATTGTGATGGGTGAGCATGAGCTTCTGGCCATGTTTCTTTGTGCAGGCATTTCTTGGGAAGTGCACATGGCTAATTATCATATGCCACTCCTCCAGTGTGCCTCTTTAACGTTTAGTATGGCTGTATACATATCACACCGTACTACATTTTTGTGTCAAAGCACTGTGGTAGGGTTGTCTTCAAAATGAGAATGTTTTTTTCAAGGTGTATACCCCATACTCACCTTGCAGTAACCTTTCTCAATGAAACTAATTATGTAAGATAAACTAAGACCAACTTTAATTTGTATAAGGACTCATTCTACAAAGAAGGAATCTGCACTAAAGATACCAGTTTTACATAGCAGAGATACCTTGATAGGATTCTCATAGGAAATACGACTGAGGTAGTAGATCAAGGAGAATATCAGCATTTTATTTGTCCTTTCATTACCTAAACGTATGAAATGAGGAATGTGTGTGTTGATGCCTCACATCAGATCAAAGCAACAGCTGATTGTCACTGGATTACAAAGTCTTTATTTTATCATTAAGTATATTCTTTTATACCAAAGGAAATTCAGAGTGGGCCTTGAGAAAATACTTCCTCAAAATCACTGATTCTATGATTTTGTTCTTGTGGTTATTTTTTAGTAAATAAAAGTAAGAGTACAGAGTCAGAAAGTGTGACTTATATTAACATTTAGTCATAGGGCCTAGGGAGACATGCAGGCGAGTCTTACTATGGGATGTCTGTCACATAAGCTGTGGCTCTGCTGCAAAAAGTAGGCTTAAGTATTGGTTGACAGGTGACACTTGTATGTATGTATGTTGACCACATGTGTCGGTCAAGATTTTATGCATCATGATCACAGAAAAAAACAGAACTTTTGTGTCCAAGGAAGATGGCTCTGTATCACACAGGAGTATTTTATATATGGATACACCAAAAAAGCATTCAAAGTGTTATTTATGCTATATCACACTGTGCCTTAAATGGTATGTACATGTACAGGAAAACAAAAAAAATGCTTTGTCTTATAATCTTATAATATAAACATCTGTTTGACGGCTTTTACAGTAATGACTGAAGTGGCAAGTTCTTAATTTACTGAGTCATCGAGTTCAGATGTTTTTCTGATTTTATTTAAGTAAACTGAATAATTCCAGTGACATTTTGTAATTAAAGTAATTACATTCTTTCCTTAGTAACTACAGCATTTTTGTAAATGATTGAAAAAGAAGATTAAAGTAGTGTAAACATTTTGTAGACATGCTGGTTTGGCATTCAGAAAGAGAAAAATAAAATCCATGTCAGTCACTATCCTTAAAAATGGTGCAATTGATTTCGCATGCCACATATTCAGGTCATATGACTCTGAAAAAGAACACATCATGGATTGCTGGATCTTTTAAATATTTTTGCTTTCATAACCATGTTTGTGTGTACGGCATGGTGTGATATCTGAAGTGACATTTTATAAGACCTTAACTGTCGTATGTCACACTTGCTAAGTGATCGTGATAAACATGGGAGCACTTGTCTCTGGTATATTGAGAAAATGTCAGTTACTTATTGCAGTAGTAATGCTATTGCAAGTAGTTCTTTAACTGTTGTCTAGTCACACTCCCTCTGTAGCTAAGCAAATGAGGAACATTGATCTATAAGGCTGTGTATGTTTGTACAGACAAGATACGTGTATGAAGAGCTCACTGTATAAAAAACATTTGGTTTTGTAGTATGCTGCTCTGCTGCTTACATAAACCTTCAATAGTCTTGAATACCAGTGAATAGTAAACTGCATTTACATTTATATGGACCATCTGATGTGGATTTTAGTGTAACTCATCCTATAATGAAACACACAGCTGCATATAAACGATGCCATGCCTTTGAAAACATAATATTCAGCTGCATCTCATACCATGAATAGTATTGCCATTTATCATTTGAATTACAGGCATTTCTTTTTTCAGTCTATTAATTAACTTTTTATATAGTGGTTCCTAATCATCAGCTCTTGCATCAGTCATGAAAAAACTACTAAACAGAAAAGTTATTTAATATTAAAATGCACATTATCAGTATAAAGAGGTCTCTCTCACAACCCATTATACACACATACTAGACCTTTTTTGTTGAAAATCTACAGCGCTCAACTTTCCTGCATATTTTGCAAAAGTTTAGAGACTTAACTACATTCCGTTAATCCTGTACCATGATAGATACATGGTTGTCTCTAATATTTTTTTATAATACAATCCATGTCTCTTTTTCTACATGTCAACTTGGTTTATCTTCCCAATCTGATTTCAAGCTTTTGCTATTTCCATTTTACTGTAAAAGTCCAGATAATAAAGATATGGTAATATATGTAGTTTTTCTCCTGGGCCTTCAATAAAAAAGAGCTTGTTTGCCCAGTCGGACTTTCCCAGTAAACAAATGGAAATAAATAAAAATATAAATTAGAAAGCAATACATTCTACTCCAGTGACACTCCCACCCTCAGGTCAATTTATAACAGAAGTGATCAGTTTATAGCCAGAACAAGGCAATTAGCAGAGGATTATAGGAGATGTCTTGGCTATCAACCCAGAGGTCATTTTAAGCCTAGCCATTTCATCCCAATGTAATACCATAGAAATGCTAGTCAATACTCAAGATTGCATTTAGTGATGACTGCCCATATCCAGGAGGATTTTTGGTGCAATCCCCAGTAAGAATTTAAGGTGCCCCATCCACTCTCCCAGGTTCCTCTTGAACAGTGTCGCAGGCCATATTTAGGTCCGTAGAATGAGTAGCCGTAGTCCTGTTTTATTTATGGATATGCAGCAAGTTCATTATGTTTGGGTCTTGGATTGCTCTGTAGGCCAGGCATAAGTTTGTCCTAAGAAGTCTATATGATATGGAGTATAGTGACAGGGACTTTAGTCGGTCTGTGTAAGGCACATGCTGGAGGCCCTTGATCATCTTTGTTAGAAACCTCTGAGGTCTCTCTAATTGCTGCATCTGCTTAGTACAGTACACACTGAATGGGGCAGTATACTCAATTATGGGATGGATAAGTGTCGAGTATAGAGGGTTATAACTTCTTTTGCTCTCAAGGCGATGCCTTTACTAATCAAGTGTGCTATATAGAAAGTTTTCCTTACTACAGTAGACACATGGTGGTCGAAGTTAAAGTGGCAGTCAACTTGCGATCCCAGGTCCCTTACCACTTCATGGGTACTTAGGGTATTATTGTTGATTTGATAGTGTGAAGGGACATTGTCTTGAAGAGAATGATGATGCATTTCTTTGCATTCAGTTTGAGACAACGACTAATACACCAAACGTTGGTCTCAGTGAGACCCTCCTGTAGTATACTAACATAATTCGTGGATTCAGTGATTGCACGTAGTTTGCAGTCGTCTGCAAACTTGATCAGCCAGAAACCTTCCGTTTTGACCTGAACTTCTGAGAAGTATATTCCAAACAGTAGGGGGCCTAGCACTGAACCCTGTGACAACCCACTAATAACAGATCAGCTGGTTGATGTGGACTCACCCACTTTGATATTGTTTGTCTAGTTTGTGAGCCAGTTGGCAACCCATCTTACAATGAATGGGTTTACATTCCATTTGCTAAGTTTATCGGTAATGCCTGAATGTCAGAATTTGTCAAAAGCCTTTGCCAAGTCAAGGCATGCTGTGTGCACAGATTTTCCCTCATCAGTAGCTTTGATGACACTTTCAGAGAAATCCACCAGATTTAACAGGCAGGATCTGCCTATCACAAAGCAAAGTTGGGTAGGCTCCAGGGTTTAGAGGTCACCAATGTCTTAATTTATGAGGTCCATAATGACACATTCCATGGCCTTACAGATGAGGCTGGTCTGGCTTATGGGTCTGTAATTCCCCAGGTCTGTTGCTAGGCCACCTTTGTGGAGGAGAATAACTGTAGCTGTTCTCCATTCCACAGGAACAAATCCTGTAGTTAGGCTATGATTGAAAAGGGTACTTAGTGGTGGTGCTAGTTCATGTTTTAGCCTGTTTCAAAGACAGCCTGGTATGTCATCTGGTCCCATAGAGGCTGCATTTTTTGCCTTGGACAAGGCATTGAGGACTTGCTCTTCAGATATGTAGGGTAAGAGGGGGGTTTCTTGTAAGTTAAGAGGTGATAAGGGAGTGAAAATTTCACCAGATCTATCCTCTAGCAGGTTTTCTATCTCTGTGAGGTCAGTGTGTGTGTGATACCACTGGCCACTAGTTCTGCACTTGCTTGGGTCCTACCCATTAGGTTACATAGCTGTAAAAGGCCTTAAGGTTATCCTCAGCAGTACTTTCTAAGTTTCTCTCAAAGGAGCCCTTGAAGGATTTGACAAGTTGTCTTATTTGCCTGTTGAGGCTGAGGAGGTGGCTTTTCCACTGGGGCCTTGCCTATGTTTTCTTGTACAGCAACTTTTTGCATTTATTGTAAAGGTTGCTGATGTTGGATGTCCATCATGGCAGTTTCTTTTTAATTGGGGCTCTGGCTTTGATTCTTTCGGTTACAGCCAAGTTCATACATTTATGCAAGTGATTGTACAGGGCTTTACTGTAAGCTTCAGCATAGTTATCATTTCTATCTTAGGGTGCGGCTTGGAATGCATTTATATCTTCACCTAGGAGAGTAGTTTGCCTTGGTGAAGTTTTTTGTCTGATTTCACTCTTTGTGAGTTCTGGTGTCTGTGCCAGGTGACTGATTTGTGGCCAGTTTTAATTAATGAGGGTGTGACAGTTGCAGCAGTGCACCTGTTTGACATGTTGGTGAGGACCAGGTCGAGAGTGTTTGTTCCTCTTGTTGGGGTATGGAGAATTTGTTCCAGGGCATTTGAATTAGCAAAGTGAAAGAACTTTTGTGTTGGTGAGCTAGGGCTAGCATAGGTTACCCAGTTGATGGTGGGATAATTGAAATCCCCCATAACCAGTATGTTTGGCAAAATTTAGATTGTCTTTACTTTGTACAAGTAGGCTTCATGGGAATCATGACCCATGGATGGGGATCTATAACTAGGGGCACAAAACAGAACAGATTTTCTTCATTTCATGAATGCAGAAACCTGGCAGCTAGGCAGTCTAAGTAACTTGCATAGACAGTGTAATCTACTGCCCAAGAAAGCTGATTTAGGCAGTCCTGTGATGGTTCAAAGTCCCAGAAACATTGGCATAGTTTTATTTATTTTACATTTGTTGACCAGGCTAGTCCAGCTGGATATATGTCCATTTTCAGTGGAGGCCCATGGAGAAAAGCTCCAACAAACAAAAAAAAAAAAAACACTGTTAGTGCAAGCTATGTACAAGGACCCGATGAAATAGTGTTTGGTCTTACAGAGGGGAACCCAGTGGGAATGGGTGTGCATCAGGGATCAGCTGTGACCTCAGTGTTCATACTGTTGATGGACTACATTAACAAACGTGTCAGAGCGGACAGGTCAGCAAAGTTGCTGTATGCAGACGATGTGGCATTACAGGCAGACATTCAGCAAGAACGTCAGCAAAGAGTAGGGGAATGGAATGCAAAACTGAAGGCATGTGGGATGAAAGAGTACAGATAAGACAGCTGTAATGGCAGCAAATGATGTAAATCAAAAGAAGCTGAGAACTGAGATAGAAGGGAAAAGAGTGGAACAGGTAAACAGCTTCAGCTATCTTGGGGGGGGGGGTTGAAGGGAAGTTTGAATGAGAAGGTCAAAGCTAGAATCAGAGGGAATGCAGACAACTGGCACATAGTGTCAGGGGTAGTGTGTGACAGAAGAATGCCAACGAAGCTGAAAAGTAAGATGTACAAAACAGTGGTGTGACCAGTACTATTGTAAGGTACAGAAACCCAGGCAGTAAAGGCAGAGCAGTTGAGAAAGCTAGATGTAATGGAAATTAAGTGCCTGAGAAGGGTGGTAGTATGCACACTGTGGGACAAACACAAAGAAACAAGGACATCAGAATAGAAGCCATAGTAACTCCAATTGCAGAAAAGTTAGAAGAGAACAGATTACTGTGGTGCAGGAATGCAGAAGACAATCTGGTGAAGATGAGTTGGGACAGACAGGAAGAAGGCAAGAGGAAAGGAAGGGTGTACAGTGAAAATTTCTCAGAGTTGGGACTTGTGGCAGAGTTCCTGCAGTATTGGGGTCATAAGTAGTGACCACAGAAAAGCTCTACTAAAGTATCATATTGTGGTAACCATAGTAATACTGTGCATATACAGAAATGCATAGAACAAGTTATCATTACATAACACTACAGTGATAAGCATACTATAAAACCATCACTTAGTACAAATTTCTGGGATTAACCAGTAAATCAGGAGAGGGTTATGTATGCCAAAACATCAGCAACTGACATGATCTACATACTTGTTAAAGCCACAGGCTCAGATACACAATGCTTATCCGATTTGAATGAAATTATGCGATACAAATGCAACACACTAACAAGGCCTGTATGCAGTAGATATACTTCTACATATCAAAGTAAAAATCCTTTCCCTAAAAGACAGCACCCGCAACCACAATCCTTTAAATTACCAACTCAACAGAAGGAAGCAGTTACCCATTATTTATTTATATAACTATTCTAACGTACTCCAGTGTGGAGCCAAACACCCCAACACAGGTCCCACCTCTTCCCCTCTTAACCCCCCTAATTCCTATAAATCACTATATATCACTACCCTCAACCTTTAAGGTGTTAGAAACAAAATTCCAGAATTCCATTCCTGGATATCTCACAAAAAAACAGATATAATAGCTGCTAACTAAACCTAGTTAAAGCCCTACATAAGAGAGACTGAATTTCTCCCACCAGGCTATGCTTGTTTAAGATCAGATAGACCTCAGAAAAGGTGGAGGTGTTGCACTACTCTATCCAAATGCCTTTACTCTATACTACCCCTATTTTAACTCTATTCCACAATTCTCAACAGCCAAAATTATAATAATAATTCTAAAAATGGATAAGTGCAAGAGCCGCTGCATTACAGCTATTATACACCCCCCAGGCGATAACATTCTTCTATTAGAAGAAATCTTTGCCTGGACATCAAACAATTTAAAGAATGAAACAATTATCCTGAGTGATGTAAACATTAACTGGCTAGATTTCTTCTACACCATCCTTCATCCAGCATTAACTTCTATAACTTCACCCAGCTAATTACCAACATAACTAGACCCAGCAGAAACAATGATGGTAGTTCCATTTTGGTCTGCATTCTGGTCTCCGACCCAAATAAAATCTCTTCCACAGGCACCCTACCCCATAGTATCAGTGACCGGCTGCCTGCCTACATATGTAAAACCACTCCATCACTAAGTAAGCTCCAGTATAAACAAACAAGAAATGTATCCCATTTTAAGTCAACCATCCTTAAAGAAACTTTGCAAAACATCATCTGGGATGCCCTAAAAGTCCTTTCCCTTTGATGAGGCTGATGAGTTCTTCAACTTAACATTTCTCAAGACTCTAAACAATCTAGCACTACTCCAACAAAAAAAAAAGTAAAAGCTAACCATGCCATTTGTCTCACTAGACAACTCATGACTGCTAGGGAGAAACCATAGAAACAAAGGCAAAAAAATAAAAATCATTGTGATCTCTTACAATTCAAGCAACTCAGTAATCTAGTAAAGTGTCTAGTCATTAAAGACAAAAAAAAAAAAGAACACTACTTAAGCCTGAAAAATTACCATAAACAAAACCAAAAAAAAACTTCTGGAACTCCATTACTTCCTTGCTAAACCAAGGCACATAGAATAACCTTTGTCTAAATCCAGATAAAACATCCACTGAAATGGCCACTCTCTCCAACTTATACTCCAACACCATATCTAATCTCACCACTGTCTTTCCTCAAACTAACTTAAATTCTAACTCTGTACCTCAACCTCAATCTCATTCTGCACAACACCACTACTCCATCTCTACATAGTTTTTCTTTTTCCCCTATACCTACCTATAGTGTAGGAAAACTACTCCTCAAGCTCAAACCTGGTACTAACGGCCCCAACAATGTACCTCCCAAATACCTACAAATGTCAGCTAACACCATTGCCTACCCTATCAGCATACTGCTTAACAGATCTATCCAAGTGTCCTACGTACCTATCTTTTGGAAAAAAGCATATGTTCTTCCCATTCATAAAGGTGCTATCCTTTCAACTATTTCTAAGATCTTGGAAAATGAATTCACATTCAACTTCTTAACCATCTGCTTCACAATGTAATCCTTTTCCCCAATCAGCATGGTTTCAGGCCAGGCCAGGCCAAGCCACAGTACTACTACAGTCCTTATATCCTTCCTGGATGCAGTTAATGGAGCTAGAGATCCAGGAAAATTGTTTCCTCGCTCTTTCTTGACCTTTTTAAGGCCTTTAATACTGTCCCCCACCCTGTATTCTTACAAAACTCTCCAATCTACGTATTTTACCCTGACCCTAAGCTGGTTCTCATACTATCTCACAAATAGGGAACAATCAACCAAATGGCAGCACTCTTTCTCTCCATTCCTTAACAGAGTCACGGGTGCTCCTCAAGGCTCCATACTAGGGCCCTGTGTTTTCATTATCTTTATCAACAACTTTCACATCACTCTTAGACAAGCTACTGTTATCCAATATGCATATGACTCAACCATCACCTGCACTGCTAATTCTGCATCTGAACTCCATCAGATTACTGAAAGTGCCCGTACATCTACCGACATTTCAATGAACAACCATCTTGCCCTAAACCCAAACAAAACTAAACTGTTGCTATTTACCTCTAAGATAACTACTTCCCTAAACAAGAAATAATTCGCTATACACTCTGATAGTAAAACTATCATTGGGAGTGTGTCTCATACAAAACTACTAGGTGTTTTCCTAGAGGAACACCTAACATTCAACCTGCATATACACACTAATATCAGCAAAACACATCAAAATTTGGGTATTCTCCATAGACACAAACACTTCCTTAACCACTCCACAAAACAAACCCTTGCCTCAACCTTTCTATTTATAGTGACCCTCTCCTTACCAATATCCAGTCCTCTCTGAAATGGATGCTTAAGACATGCTACAGTAAAATCGCTAAGTTCGCAACCAATGCAAAATAATCCTCCCCCCATTGCTCCTCTTTACACTCACCAAATTGGCTTGAACTCCCACATTATCCTACATGCATACAATTAACTACAGCACAGAAAATTATCTTCAAACTATCAGACTACCCTGCCCTTAATTCTTTGGACTCTGGAGTATTCAAAAATAGTTGCTCAATAGCAATTTTTCTAACCTTATGCATATTTTCCAAATACTTTCTTATTTTCTCTTCAGCACTTTACAGCTGCACTTCTTGTTCTTAGAGAGTCCCCTTGTTCTGCAATACTTTAAGCTTTGTCAACCCTACTTCTTAACCATCCTCCTCTTATTTCTACTCTACTTTAAACTCAATTTTTATTTTATCTCACACACTAGATATTATTTCTGAAGAAATTTCTATCTTATTTACTAACTCTCAAATAATTTCCACTGCTCATTCCTTAAATTTCTCTTTGTAACAGGTAAGTGGGAAAGTACCGGTGCCTAATTTTACTTCATTACCCTGCATTTTATCTTATCAGTGCATGATATTTTTTGTCTTTTTTCCTTTTCTATCACTATTGGAGCCCCTCTAGTTATTGGTATCATACTCCTTTTTAACGTTGTTCCTGAAATTGTCTCTGTCAAATTAACATGTTTATTTCTTTCACCCAAATAGACTTCTCCTATCTGAGAACCTACTGCTCTTAAAGGTATAAAAAACAAACCTTTCAGCTGGCTGGATGCTCCACTTGTTTACTATTTACAAACAATGAAACAACCTTCTGTCACCAATTAGGATCACCATTAATGCATTTATATTCAAAAAGTCCCCGTGGGAGCACCTCTCCTCTTTATGGCAGTGCACGTGTGTAAATAATGTACCTCTCAAAATTTGACTCCCTAGTTAATCATTATTTGCACCTGTAATTATTTACTCCTCTGTCAGTTCAAACTCTTCTACATACTAATATGATTAATCATAAAAATATATTGTAAATTCCTTTATTTTGAAACCCTCCTTGATAACACTATTGAATACTATGTGTTATATATGCACTCCAGTGTTTAACTGTATGACTTCATAAGTCTTAATATTCAGACTATGTTATTACAAGTTAAGTTAATTATATTTAACTGTGACATATGACTTGTCAACACTATTGTATCTCTTTTACTGTACTCTAAAATTGTGTTCTAATTATGTACTTGACGGTGTCCAACTTTCACCTTTGTTCCTTCACTGTTACTCTCATCTTATCTATTCAACTGTGACTCTTCTATTGTGTATGATTGCTTAATTGTGGAGCTTTTCTCCCTGGGCCTCCACTGAAAATGGACTTATTACTGCCCAGTAGAGCTTACTGGTAAATAAATGCAAGTAAGTAAATAAATACATAACAAGGTCTATTCACTGTTCTACACAGTTTTATAACAAACAGAAATATAACAATATATGCCATATACCTGCACTGCAAACAGAGATGGTAACTGAGTGGAAGAGGAGACAATAGTGAGGGGATATTTAGCAATACATTCTTCTGTAGTGACCCTCTCACTCTCGGGTAAATGTATAACACAGAGTAATCAGTTTATAGCCAATACAAAGCAATTAGCAAAGAGGCACAAAGTAGAACAGGTTTTCTTTCATGTCACAAATGCAGAAACCTGGCGGTTAGGAAGACTAAGTAACTGGCATAAACAGGGTAATCGGCTGGTCAAGAGAAAGGGCAGTAGCCAATTTAGTTAGTGTTTTTTTTTTTTTGTGCAAAGGCTACTCTTTCATTTTTGGGTGGAGGGGGGTTTATAGCCACTTTCCAGCAGAAGGCTGGCATGTACTTCACAAGTTGAAATGAATACATAACAAGGTTCTTCATGTTAAATTTTCTACATGTTAAAATAATGAAAATTTCAGGGAATGCTCTTCAGAGCTAGGTGTTGTGACAGAGCTCCTGCAGTATTTTGGTCTGACGTACTGACCACAGACTGTTGTACAATGACAATATTCTCAGGGAATGCTCTTGAGCTAGGTGTTGTGACAGAGCTCCTGCAGTATTTTGGTCTGACGTACTGACCACAGACTGTTGTACAATGACAATATTCTCAGGGAATGCTCTTCGGAGCTAGGTGTTGTGACAGAGCTCCTGCAGTATTTTGGTCTGACGTACTGACCACAGACTGTTGTACAATGACAATATTCTCAGTGAATACTTTTGTGAGTTGGGTCTTGCGGTAGAACTCCTGCAGTATTGGGGGTCAGATGTAGTGACAACAGGCTATTATACAATGACATCATTCTTACTAAACATATTTGGGAGTTGGGTCTTTTTGCAGACTTCCTAAAGTACTGGCAGCAGATATAGTGACCACTGGCTCTGACTGTGAATGAAGATGGTGACCAAGTCCTTCATTTTCTTCAGCATGTCATACCAATGTGCTCAGCCTCCTATTAGAGTTAAATTTATATAATATTTGTGTATATTCTGATGCTGTTAAGATTGTAGCTCTTCTGCTATTGACCCATTATGTAGTCTGAATCTTTATTTGCTTGTAATGCACAATATGCTGTTACATTTATATTGGCGAATGACAACTACTAAAGTTGATCACAAAGCGCACTGAAAGCATTAACTGTGCCAGAGTTAACAATCTACAATGTTATATGTGATCATAAACTCGAAAGCAGACATTCATTTGGGGATGATCTACCACTCACATCTCCAACAAGGGGACTTTGCCACAACCCCCCCCCCCCCATTAATTTACAGTACCAATTCCATGATCACACAACCACCATCAAAGGGCAATCAGCCCACTAAATACAGCACATTCCTGCATTCAAGTCAACAAAAGCAATCTTATTAAAATGTGGCAAAACACATCTTGGTCACTTTACTGACATGTCAGCTAAACTACTTACAACTACTCTCATTATGTTTTAAAAACTTCAACTTGGATAACATAAAAGAAAATGAATCCTATGCTACCCAGAAATATCAGGTTCCAAAGAACTGTATTGGTAACTAACAGCTTTAAAATGTTTAATATAGCTCATGGCACCATGTAAATTACTGGTAAAGTGAAATAAATGGTTGCTAAAAGGGAATTGCAGGGGGATGGTCTTGAATATCTTTAAAAGCTGTAACACACCTCGTGCTGCCATACAACTTTTTTTTTCATTTGTTAACTAATGCTACAAAATGGTGTATCTAATACTTACAGGACAACACTCATAAACAGTATGTCTAATAGAGCATGGCTTGTACACCATAGGATGGCATATAAATGCCTTTTGTAATTCTTATAAGTGTCATTGCACAATGGGGGTGGACCTTATGAATAGTCCTGTACCACTGTGCACTGACAACAACTCAAACTCCAGTTTTATCACGTGGGAGTGGTAAGCACTAGGTAGCCTATCTACAACAAGAGTGGTTTCTGGCCAAGAAATTGTAGTTTATTGGCCGTTTGGCAGTTTTTCCATCTATTTCAACTTTCTGGTTTAAAAGCCTGCATCTGCGCTTGTTTCCCACCTTTCCTGTAAGTAGTCTAGTCCAGATACAGATTTGCTGTATCCAGGACTGTTTGTAAGCTTCTGAGCCCCCAAACCTTTTTGTGTTGGACGGAAGCATTCTAGCTTATCAGTGATAGTGGTAAGCACTAGGTAGCCTATCTACCACAAGATCCAAGTACAGATTCTTAGCTTTAGCACTTGAATTTGCTTATTTGTGCTCAGCACTTGTTCAGAATTTGTTGTTGGCACTAAATAAGCAACAAATTACTACAGCACTCAACCTTCCTCTTTACCTAGAGGAAAACAGTTTTTGTACTTACTTTCCTCACTTGCTTAGAGAAAAACAGCTCTTATACTCACTTTCCTCACTTGTCTACAGGAAAGTAGTTCTTTATTCAGGCATGTCCAAGGGTCAGCTCCCAGTGTTCTCTCCTGTCTATCTGATGAATCTGGGCATCTTGAGGCAATGTAGCAATTGCCTCATGTACATAGACAACCCTCTCGTCCTACCACACAACACCACAACCTGTGAGAGATGCACTTATCTAGCCAAACTGGAGGTACATCTCTCTCCAACCAAGACTGAACTTGACAGTCAAGAGGAGATGGTAAATACTTGCACCACACCACACTCATCATGTAGACCCACAAAATCTATACCACCAAAATCTACACATACAAACAAAAAAACATTCATAGAGGCTCTCAATAATAATCTGCTCAGACAACAGAGACCTCCAAAGCAGAAGCGCAAGCAACCTCCATCCCCAAACACAATCCAAATGACACATAGCCCACAGACTCAGTGTGCCAATAAACCACAGCCCATAAGGCAAACCAACACACTAGTCATAGGTGAATCTATAGTCAGGCACACTGATGTCTCACTCACCAGGCTAAACAAGGAGAAGGTTACTGTCAGCTGCCTGTCAGGTAACAGGATCCACCACATAACCCACGCACTCAGGTCAATCCACAACAAGTACAAATATGACTCTGTCATTGTCCATGTTGGTGTGAATGACCTGAGATGTACCTCCCTGGACTACCTGATCTTGTAGCCCAGGCAGGTATGACCCTAGCCCTGAGTAGCATCCTGCCATCGCCCAGAATGATACCACAGTACAAGAACAAAATGATTGACTTCAACAATTGGCTAAGCTTCTGGTGTCATTCTAAGGGGATCCAGTATCTGTCTGCCTGGGATGACATGGTCAGTAGACCATGATGCTTTGCCAGAGGTGGCCTGCACCAGCTGCCCATGGGATTCCGGATTGTGGCTAAGGCTCTTGCCACCCCTGTAGTGCCTTTTTTAGGCAAGGTTTAAATGACAAATTCACCACCATAACAGGAACAGGCAAGCAAAAACTGAGGGTAATGCTACTCAATGCTAGAAGTTTAAATTTCAAAATGCACTCACTCGAGGCACTCCTTAAAATGGAGAACATCAATATCTGTGCAGTGACTGAGACCTGGTTCAAGGCTCTAGAGAGCACCCCTGAATTACCAGACTATAACTCATGCCACACTTTTCAGCCATCTAACCTGAACCAGAACACCAAAGGCGGAGGTGTGTCCGTATTCATTAAGGATATCCACACCTCCAGGCTAGTTGTGCAGCATAATGCATCCGAGGTAATCCAAGTGCAACTAACTCTGGGCAAAACTGCAATCCAAATTGTAGCTTGCTACAGATCCCCCACCGTGCCCCCGGATTCCCACTCCTCTTTTCTTGATATACTGGAAAATATTAGAGCTCAACCAAACACCCTAATAATGGGCGATTTCAACTACCCCACCATTAACTGGGAAAACTACTCGTGTACCAATTCCTTCACTCAATGCTTCCTGTAATTCATAAATTCCAATGCCCTGGATCAACTTATCCACACCCCCACCAGGGGCAACAATATCCTAGACCTAGTCATTACCAACATGTGTGACCGGTGTTCCACACGTGAAATCAACTCCTCATTGGTCAGATCCGACCATAAACTAATCACCCTAGATATCTGCATCCTGCCCCCACCCACCATTAAGGAAATCATGGTAAAAAATTTCTCCAAAGCCAACTTCATGCTTCTTAAGACAGAAGTGGCGAACTTCATGACACCCATGCAGATGGACAATACAGCTACGACTACACAAATGCACTCTACAAGCACTTACATGAGTGCATGGATCATGCTATCCTCCAAAAAAAGGAAGCCAATCTGGTGGTCCCCTGCCACAAACAAGCTCTCCAACAGAAAGAAGAAACTGTTGCAAAATAGAGTAAAATCCCATGAGTGGAGGAGCTTCCTGGTCAGCCTCAGTAAGAAGCTGAGATCCCTTATAAGATCCTCCAAAGCTAGCTACGAAAACAAAATCACCACTGATTCTAAGGGCAACCACAAAGCATTCTATAGCTATGCCAAGAATCTAAATGGCAACACCAAGATCTGCTCTGAGGTACAGTACAATGGCACAAAAATTACAGAACCAACTGATATTGCCAACATCCTGGCAGATAGGTTCAGTGCTAACTTTACCCCCCCCCCCTCTCACCCCCTAAAGGGCCCATGTCTATGCAGGAAGAATGCAGAGTCCCTATAATCACATCTATGCAGGTAAAAGCTGCACTCTCTAAAACCAAAAATACAGCATCCATGGGACCGGACAGCATCCCAGGCTACATTTTACATGAACTTCAGAACGAACTGGCCACTCACCTAAGCACCATGTTCAATCATAGTCTCACATCAGGCTTTGTGCCCAATGAATGGCGCACAGCAACAGTTATCCAACTGCACAAAGGGGGAGCCACCACTGATCTTGGGAGCTATCATCCTATTAGCATGATGAGTCTGGTCTGAAGGCCATGGAACATATCATCATGGAACTCATAAACAAAGACATTGGTAACCTCCAAACTCTGGACCCCACCGAGTTCGGGTTTGTGAAAGGCAGGTCATGTCTTCTGAACCTGATCAACTTCTTTGAGGCAGTCACCAAAGCGGTAGATGAAAGTAAGGTGGTTCATCCAGCCTATCGTGACCACGCCAAGGCTTTTGACACCATCCGAGAATAATAGCTAAACTCACTAAACTAGGTATAAATCCCTATGTCATAAGATGGGTTGCCAACTGGGTTGCTGACAGAACCAAATCTGACTTCAAACCAGTGACAAGTGGAGTACCACAGGGTTCAGTCCTGGGACCTCTCCTTCTCTGAAGTACAGGCTAACACAGAAGGCCTCTGGCTAAAGAAGTTCGCAGATGACTGCAAACTTCAAATTAGGAGCCATAGTCGAGTCCCCAAATGATGTGGACATCCTACAGAATGGCCTCACTGAGACAGATGCCTGGTGTCAGAGGCATGGCCTCAAGCTCATTGCCAAAAGGTGCACTGTCATCCCCCTTGGTAAAAACTCTGTACCCATGAACTACCACATAAACGGCAGTCTGCTTAATGCTGAATGTGTGATGAGACCTTGGGACCTAGGTGGACATTAGTCTCTCCTTTGATAATCACATTTCCATAGTAGTTAGAAAATCTTTCTATGTGGCACACCTCATCACAAAAGGGTTCTCATCCAGGAAAAAAGAGGTCATCGTTCCCCTCTACTTGGCACTCATTAGACCCATTATAGAGTACAACGCCCCTTTTGGAATGTACCTCACAAGACATCTGTAGCAGCTGGAAAGGCCACAGAAGTACCTCACAAAGAGGATTACTGACCACAAACAGATGCCCTACACTGACCATCTCAAAAAACTTCAGCTTTACTCTGTAGCATATCACCTACTCCAAGGAGATTTCTGTCTAACATATAAAGCTATGTTAAACCTAAAGCTGTTGGACATGCTACACCTTAAGAAATCCCAATGCCTCTGAGCTACATGCTCTAGGGACCTAAACCTTGTCATCACAATAAACAAGACATGCTGGAGGGATAGATTCCTGTCCCAGAGACTTCCTATACTCTGGAACAAGCTACCAATCTATGTCGAGCAAAGTTCCTCATTACCACTACTCAAGAAAAATCTTGATGAGTGGATGGGAAATAGGAAATACACCCTGGGGATCACTTCTGTGGCTCTGTTCAACAGGTGCACAGGAAATTCACTTTCTTGGGTGGTGTAGGCTAGGGAACCTTGTTGGCTAGACTTACTTAGGCCCTTGGGCCGGTAGCCTAGTACCTACCTATGAATCTATAATGAACCCCTTCCCCACACATGCACTCTTCATAAAAAAGTAGACCTC
Organism: Protopterus annectens; assembly: GCF_019279795.1. Classification (NCBI taxonomy): domain Eukaryota; kingdom Metazoa; phylum Chordata; order Ceratodontiformes; family Protopteridae; genus Protopterus; species Protopterus annectens. Next base: position 304,212,992 of record NC_056743.1, read on the forward strand.
CAATGCATGTAATAGTCCTGATAATGAAAGGACTGTAGGAATTAAATGGCTTATAAGCTTATGGTGCAGCATTTGTGGGCACAGCGATCCCCTTCTCCTGCTAATGTGCCTGTTATGTCTTCTGAGAATGGAAGTCAAGATTTACTTCTGAAACTTTGCTCTCAGGGAAATTCATTAATATCCATTTTTGGAATGCATAACATACAATATTACAACAGTGCCTATGATTATAACACAGAGGATTATGTTTGGTTTTCTGATTGTAACCACGTTATTGTGTGTTTGAAATATGTGTGCTAAGAAGATCACCTCGAGAGCGAAGAGAATCTTGGCATCCATTTTAAAAACACACAATAATGGGTTATGATCAGTGAGACCCAATCATAACTCTCTGTAGTGCATGGAGTCTTAATTACCCCCATGTATTATCTGTTAATAAAGAAAAGGAAAAAATGTGATGTGCAAGTAAGGAAAAATTCAGTGGCAGATCTTAAATACTACCCTAATTTAAATAAGTTACTTACAGACTAAGATCTATAAAGTTCCATGGACATAGGATGGAAGGAGCATCCCTTCCCTTATAATAGACCCTCATAGTGCTTAAGGGGTATGTAACAATTTTTACACATCTCTGACAGAGCTGTTACTGTCAATTCTCATGTTACAGTTGCATATAACAGTTTCTTTTTTCCAATTTTGGGAGTGTGATCATGGCACTCCATGCACTGCAAAGTCATGTGTTCAAGAAGTGGATCTAAGAAACTCACCTCAAGCCGAACGTAAACAGTGTGATATTTTTAGATATTAACAAAATACTGTGGATCAAAATTAAATCAGTCCACTTGGGATGAAAAAATAAAAACATTTTTTGTTAATAGCGTATTATGGTGATTCTGAACAAGTTGCTGTGCTCCAAGATCTCCCCTCAGAACAGCTGTTTAAGATCTGACTTTACAGGATTTTTACAAATAAATATTTCTAAATACCTTTTATTCTCTTAAATGCTTCCAGTTATATTTTTTTCAAAAGTCCTTTTGACATACTTCTGTAGCATCTTTATTACCTTTCTCAGGACACCTGAAGTACCCTAAACCCATTTATAGAATATTCATTTCTTCTTTTAGATGAAATTTGGAAGTGGCCGAACTATATGCATACTGCTAAACTTTTCAGGCAGTATAACTATGTTACCAAAATGAAAATTCTTAATTTTGACTTTGAAGAGACTCAGTTACTCTGAAAAAGTGTTCGTTCTGAAACTATTAATCTAGTGTCATTTCCCTTCATTAACCTGTCAGCTGTTACGAGTACCCTTTTGTTAAGGACCTATAGAGTATGGTTAGTGATTTTTGAGTTTATTTGGCTGATTTGTTCTTGTCTGAATGTGATTATGCATAACAGCATTATATCCACTTTCTATTTCCGCTTACTGTGAAGCTTAAAGGCAGCTGATTGTGTACCTGGCAGTTGCATTTTTCTCAGTAATGTTTCACTTTGGTTCTTAGGTGGAATGCCTCCTGTGCCAAGACTGTGTTCTCCTCCTCCTCCTCAAGGATGTACTGTAGGTGAATCGATGATCCTCTGAATTGTTTGCATGTGCCTGGAAAAGGCTAACATGATAAGAATTAGTTCCACTCCCTTGCTCATAAGGATTGACAGGGGTAGGCTGTAGATCATGCATAACCCTTAACTGGATTTAGCAGATTATTGTGAAATGAAAGTGCAATGAAAAGGCATTGGACAAGCTTTCTACTAAATAAATGTTGAAGTGCCAAAATTGTGGTATGCAGATTGAATATCATGCATTCAGAATTATCACACATGTGACAAAGTATGAGATAAAGCAGTTGCCGAGCAGTGAAAAGAATACTGTAATTACTGATTCAGTGGTTGGCAGCACTTTGCTTTTCGCAGTACAATATTCACATCAACGGGCATGAGCAATAGATACTCATATTTTGTTTAATGCAACTTGTATTTTATTGAAATTGTAGAACAATAATTTGAAATAAATCGTAAACTGCATTTCAGGTAAGAAACAAGACATCTTAGGCCAATGTTTTTTAAGATTTGGTGGTTAAATGATTGGAGGCTTTATGTGAAGTATTGAGAAGACCAGCTAGAAGTCAAACCAAAAAACAAACTACACAATATGATTTAATATTGAGAAGGAATCTTGCGTGAGGGAAGGAGACAGCCCAAGAATTTGGTACAAAACAGAGCCCTTTCTGACGGGTAGAAAATCCATGTCTTCTGGTAAGAGCTACATTTCTAAACAAAGATTTTATTTGGGGCATTTTATTAGAATTAAATTTACAGAAAGTTTCAATTGACTTTTCTGCTAATCATGTCATTATGAAAAAATGTAACCAACTCTGAGGTAGAGAGATTTTAAATACATTTATAACACTACGAGACAGAAGGAGACTTAGTTTCACACCTCAATTACCTTATAAGGCCTCATGCTTTTAAATTGCTTATGGGTGTCTCATTTAATATCTTATTTTATAATCTCTCTTTTGTCTCTCCTTCTGCGCTATGTTTATCAAAATGTCAGTATTTTAGTCATTATGTCTCCGCTGAGGTGTGTCACATTGCCCTTTTCATTTGCTGTGGACACCAGTGAGTTTTTAAATCAAGATTCTAGGAAAGGCTGAAGTTCCTTGTTTTACACAGTTTGAATAAAGTTTGAGTAGAAGTGTCATGCTAAAACAAACAAAAAAAAAAACATGCAGCACTGTTACCAGTATAAACCACGTTTGGAACAGAAACATGCTGAAATCTGGCATTCGATCTCAGACATTAGAAAAAACATTCTTTATGAATCCACATAATTCACTACCACGTGTCCTACATGGGTACAGAATTCATCATACTTCTAAGACAACTGAGTCTTGCGACACCTTGCAAGTCCCAAGCGTAGGCCATAGCCTTTTCCTGTAGGAGGGATAGGCTAATCAAACCTAGGATGCATTTGTAGGACTTGGTTCAAAGATCTAGGCCCTGATTAATGAATGATAGTGTATCACACTGTTTAATATCCTGTTTACCTGCTGCTGAAGATTTAAGCCCCTGGTTGTGATATTTGTGGAACTAATAGACTTGTGGAGATAGATAATAGGGAGCAGCTAGGGCAACTGTTTTTCTTACAGTATGGAACGCAGTATGGAAGGCAGTGCAGTGATCTCCCCTAAAGCAGCTATAATCAACTGAGTAAAGGGAAAGTGCTTCCAGTCTGTCTCTTGGTAGCACAAGGTTTTTAAGCATGTGATGTTCTTAATTATGAACCTCTGGGGTCTTTCTAGTTGTTTGATATGTCTCGTGAAATATATGCTGAAGGGTATGTGAACATAATGACCACTGTTGATAGCCTGTGTAACTCCCTCAAAGCTTTAGGCAGGATCTTCCCTTTACCTAATTAAAGGACACTTTGATTTTATAAATCACACACACACACACACACACACACACACACACACACACATATATATATATATATATATATATATATATATATAAAGTTAGGCATTTTAAGGTGAAATGCCACTTAAGTCTCCAGCTGCCATTGTTCACTCAACATAGAAGGAAAGATAGGGTGAGTTACTTCATTTAGGAACTGCACTGACATTTCTTCTTTCATAGCCATCTGTGGGATAACAACACCAAGAATCCATTAGATAATTCCAATATCACCTCTAATCTTCTTTACAGATGGAAAATCTTGGGTGACTTTGATGCATTATCTACATACCTTGACATACCACTGATGGTGTTTGCAGAAACACTTCTACATTAACTGAATGGCCACAGCACTAATTCCAGTGATACCACAAAGATCATTATTACCACTACTAAAGGCACTGATCCACTGACATCATTTCTGCAGGACTGGACACCATGTTTGGATTTTAGAACAGATTCTCCCATACAATCTAAGCCCTGATCACAGGATGCAAGTTAGTGATGGCTGTGGTACAAATACAGGGCAACACACACACACACACACTAATATACATAGTCCATATATTTTCCTTTCAACAGCAAAACGATTTACAATCATCAAGAATCTATATAACAAAACATGTCAGCACACAGTTGGGGGGTATGGATCTTAGAACACAAAGAAGTGAAAGGATGATGGGTAAGTTATGCTGGCACATATTCAGGCTCATATACTATATATCATTTAGAAAGGCATAATCATTTTCTATGCCATTTTACTTATTTTTTAACTTCAACACTGTTAACATTCCTAAATGGTGTTAAGAGCTTATATTGCCCTTGTTTTTACTGAGCTGTCTTGGTAAATAAGCTATGTTTTGTTTGCTGTCATCCTTCAAGGCTCTGGAACGTTTTCCCTTACCGTCTAACCTTACCCAGCTTTGAATGTGATCTCGGTGTACTTTAACATTCCATCAAGTTAATACTGTATTCCACTGATGTATCTCATTTTCTTCTCTCTGGTTGATTATGGACTGCATTATATGCAGACATATAATTTGAAAATATTTATGCACACCATTTGAATGTCATGCTTCAGGGTTTTTTAATATTCATAAAACAGAAGCTTGTAGGCCTGGCTTGTCTCCACATATTTACATTCTAAGATTATTTTTTGTCTCTGCTTTTGACCAAATGCATAACTCATGTATCATGCATCCTCACATTTATTTCAGATATCAGTCATGCCAGATGACCTATACACATTTATTTTGAAAGGATATATGCACACAATTTGTGCAAGCCTTTTTCAGGAAATGTCTCCAACACTGCTGTTGATCAAACTTAGCTGAATTACTCTGAATGGTATTATGAAGTATGATTCCATGGAAGCCAAGCCCTTCATCTCTTTGTTTTTAATAATTCCTTAATCGAATTGGTTTGAAATAATTGCATGGCTAATTCTTGTATTATATGTGTATATATAATCCAAAATCCAGCACGACAGGGTACAGCAACCAAAAAACAGACGACAAAATGCCCACGACACCACTCTTTAAATCACATAAACGCTACACAAATAAACTGCATTTTCATCCTTCTTTTTAACAGACTTCTTCAGATGAATAAAAACATTTGTCATCACGTATTTATACCATCCGCAGATCATCACGTATTTATGCCAGCCACAGATTAGTTAAATCTGTGGACGCTATAAATATGTGATGACAAATGTTTTTATTCATCTGAAGAAGTGTGTTAAGAAGGATGAAAATGCAGTTTGTGTAGTGTTTGTGATTTAATTAAAGAGTGGTGGTGTGGGCATTTTGTCATCTGTTTTTTTATTACTGTACCCTGTCGTGCTGGATTTTGGATAGGTTATTGGTTGTTTTGTTGGCACACTGTCTCATTTGGTTTATTTGTGGATATGTGTACACATACACACACATATAAAGCTATATACACACACACACACACACACACACACACACACACACACACACACACACATATATATATATATATATATATATATATATATATATATATATATATATTCTTTTTATGTTACTTTGGAGCTTTTCTCCCCGGGCCTATGCTGAAAATGGAAATATATCCAGTTGGACTAGTCTGGTTAACAAATGTAAAATAATAAATAAATAAAAATATACAAAAAAACACACGCACACACACACACACACACACACACACACACATTCTAGCAATTATGCATGCCTGTGCAGTCTGTGTATGTGTGTGTGTGTGTGTGTGTGTGTGTGTGTGTGTGCGTGTGTGTGTGTGTATATATATATATATATATATATATATATATATATATATATATATATATACATATATATGTATATATATGGGTCTACCTGATAACACCGACATGCCAAAACACTGATAATGAAATAACTGAGACAACAAAACCGAAAGTTCAAAAACATGAAACTTCACTTGCCCGACAAACCCCAATCCGAACAATCAACAAAACGAATACCTTTCCCGAAAAACACACACACAACACAAGCACACCAAAAACCTTACAAACCTACACTAAACCTTACATACATAATTATCTATACACTAACTTTAACCCAAACCCTAACCCTCAAGTCTGTCACTATCGCACACTTACCTTACCCACACCCTAACCCTAACTCACTTAACCCGCCCTAAACCTAAAGTCCATCACTATAGCACACTTACCTGACCCACATCCTACCCTAACATCCGTCACTATCACACACTTACCTTACCCACGCCATGACCCTAACATCCGTCCCTATCGCACACTTACCTTAACATGTCAGTGTTCTCAGCATCGGAATTCTCAACTTTCGGTCTTCTCCGTTGTCGATCTTCTGGTGTCGTTTCAAGTACACCCATATATATATATATATATATATATATATATATATATATATATATATATATATATACACACACACACACACACACACACACACACATATATATATATATATATATATATTTATATATATATATATATTTATATATATATATATATATATATATATATATATATATATATATGTATCTATTTCTCTATTTCAGAAGATCTCGACTTCGGCAAACCAAACTCCATATGGTTGAGACCATATGATCGACTTTCTGAAAAGATGAATGACACAACACAAGAAAAATCTAAGTTTTTGTGGGGGCAAGTCCACCTGGATATTATATATATACCAACTCCAAGATCACACTACAGTGTGGGGAAAGTTAAATTCACACAAGCCCACTGTACCACAGTCTCCATACCAAAGCTTCACCATTTTGGAAAGTTGATTAGATGATCAAGACCGTATGAATTTTGACTTTCTGAAAAGTCAATCATCTGAAGGAGTCTCCTATATACGTACATATACATGCACCCACAGAGACTGCACAGGCACACATAATTACTATGATAGCTGTCCTATTTCTGCTGCAGATTACACATATACACACACACACACTCAAAGATGTATTTATATTTATTTATATATATTGCTATAAATCTGTGTGTGTGTTTATGTAATCTGAAGCACAGCTAGGGTTGGGTGAAGGAGGAGCAGCCCCACATACAAGGTGTCAGGGTGCAGTGTGTCAGGGCTATAATTGGCAAATGTCAATCAGCTGGTAGAGTAGTACCAGAATTCATAAATGATTGACTATATATTTGGTGTCAGGGCTGAAGTGCTTCAGCACTTTATATCTGGATGGATGGTGTAAGCAGTAGCAAGAAGTTTGCAACAGTTTTCCAAGTAGAGAAAGATTTTTTTTTTGGTTCCACAGGTACTGCAGAACCTTTCTTTTTTCCTGCTTAAATATGAGAGGACCTTTTTTTGTAAAGGGGACACCAAATTGCCAGATTAGGATAGTATTGCAAGGTGCCAGAATAGCTAGCTATGGTTCTATATACAATTACATGCAATTACACACACGCACACGTGCATGCAGACTTACACACACATGCAGGTGCATGAACATATGTGCTTGCACAAGCACATACAGTCACACACAAGAGCACATGAGCACAAACACACACACAGGCATGTGAACACACTCACATGCAAGAGCTCAAATGCATGAGCACGCACTCACATACACAGGTATGTGAACACACACATGCATATGCACACGTCCTCTCGAAGACACACAGTTACATGAACATACACTCACACATACACATGCATGCACACAGGTACGCGCACACACACGGGTATGTGAACACATGCATGAGAGCACAGGGTCTATATTAGATGACCGACCGTTCCGATGTTTGAACCATAGATTGTCGCCATCATATGATTGAATGTCAGAAAGATCCAAGGTGAAAGTCAGTGGCTTTTCACGAGCAGAATGGGAAATGTTCCCTTTCTGCACTGAAGTGCTTTCTCGGAGTTGGTATATTTAAGTAGGGTGGTGTGGGGGGTTCAGGAGGTCGATGTTTCAAACTTCGCTCATATGAGTTCACTCATGTGAGGTTCGAAGTTTTGAAACTTCGACTATATAATATAGACCCGAGAGCACAGGCACATACACACACCCACCCTATTAGGTAAAAGTGAGTTGCATTCTGCAATGTCATGTGATTTGCAGGAATTGCCTTTAACGTGTTTGACAATATCTCATGGTTAATGAACTGTGGAGTCTGAGTGTATTGCAGCAAGGGGATTGTGGGTATTGCCAGGTAGTATGATTGCACCATGCATAAACAGGTATGATTTTAGTGCTGATAATTTTGTACTGTATTTCTATTTTATTGTCTTTAAGGTGTTACACATAAATGCATTTTACAAACCATTCTAATTAAAAAAATACATATTACAAATGGCATTCATAGTATTTAGGATTTGATTATTCACAGCACTTTTTTTGTGCATGTGAGCTAAATCAATGAACAGGCTGTGGACAGTAGCTGACAGAGGGCACTGGTCATGTCTTCAGGTATTTTTGGACTGCAGATCTAATTAACTTAGTAAATACATTTGATAAGCTTGTTATATGGTACACCATTTACCTGAATGCTGCAGCAGGTATTTCAGAAAAGAAGATACAAGTGAAGTCAGGACAACAAGTGGTTATAGTCAATAGCTTACACTTTGAAACTTTTTAAGTTCTACATTGACTAAATAATTGCTATTCGAAAATATTCCTATTGACTTGAAAAATGTTTTGTCCAAGTGGTCAGCACTGTGGCTATCAGCTTGTACTGGATGGTGAGTCCAGGATGGGTTTTCTAAATCTTTTTTGCTCTATCATATGATCGCTCAAAAATCTTTTTGGGTAGACAACATCCATTTTAACTGAGAACTATAGGCATTGGCTTAGTAAAGGAATGAGAGTCAGGGAAGGTTTCTGTTCAAGTTTCTGGGAAGTGGATATTGCATCTGCATTAAAACCATGCTTCACAAATGGCACATTATTACTACAGTCTCATTGCAGGTGGGTTCAAGCAAGACATTGTTTGTTTGTTTGTTTGTGTCTTTCGGCTTTTCCCGGTTAGGGGTCGCCACAGTGGAACTCCGGTCCGCTAATGATTGGCAGTTGATTTTTATGTACCAGCTTGCCAGGCCTGACACACAACCTTCAACGAAGGTACGCCCATTCACGCATGTCTCCAGGCAGAAGACGCTCTAGCTAAGAATCGAACCGGACAGCGTCTTACTGTGAGGGTTCAAGCAAGACTTAAAAAAAAAAAAAAAAAAAAAAAAAGTCAGTACATGATATACACACAAGTGCATGTGATCTTTGACTGTAGTTTGAAAGCAATAGGTGAAGGCTGTCTTATTGGAACAGGCAGTTCAGCTAAGAGGGTTGTTATTGTAAATTGCTTTTTATGAAATACATGATACAGCATCAGCTGACATATTCAACAATTTTAGCACAGCTAAATGACTGCTAAAATGAAAACATTATTCAAAAAAATATGAAAATGCCGAAAAAAAAGAAAAAATCCACTCAAAACAGTGTGTAGTTTAACTCTTTCATTCGTGTAATACATGACCTTCATCAGAACAAGATGACAAATGAACTAAAGTGAACAATATATGCAAACGTAATAATTGGCCAGCCAATGACAGTTGCATTAGTTAGATTGAGAAAAACAATTTAAAAAAAAACATCAAATAGGAAAAGATTGTGCCCCTTTAATAACTCTGTTTTTTAAGTAAACATTTTATATTAATTAAGCCCATTTAACCCCGGTGGCTTGTCAACTCTTAGGGCAATTTTCCACTAAAGTTCTTTAATTTTGTAGAGCAGTATTAAAAATGTCTGTAAAAAAAAAAAAAAAAAAAAAAAAATGAAGTCAATACCTTCTTGGCCAAAGTGTTTATATAATCACGTGTTTTAATGACAACACAATGTTCATAAATTTTTTATAAAGTACTTTAACTGTTTTCCCAACATAATGGCTTTTGCAGTCTGACCAGGGGGCTAAATAAACCACCCCTGTACTCTTGCAATTAAATGTTTGCCCACAATAGTTTTCTGCAAATGTTTGACAAAAATATTCTGCGTAGCATTGATAAAGCTGCATTCTTTACAATTGTGGCTGGGATATGTGCCAACAGGTCCCTCTAATACCTGAACTAATAGGTGGATGACCAAAGTCAAGTTTTTTTGTGTCTTTCGGCTTTTCCCGGTTAGGGGTCGCCACAGCGGAACTCCGGTCCGCTAATGATTGGTAGTTGATTTTTTACTTGCCGAGTTACCAGCCCTGATTTACAACCTTCAACGAAGGTATGCCCATTCACTCATGTCTCCACGCAGAAGACGCGCTAGCTGAGAATCAAACCAGACAGCGTCTTACTGTGAGGTGACAACGCTACCGCAGCACCACCACCGCGGGGATCACCAAAGTCAAGTAAAGATTTAATACTGGATGACACCTTGTATAGAAATTGTAGATGATCTGTTACCCATGCTAGTTCACTATTTTCTAATACAACTTTCCAGTTATCATTCATAATTTTCTTAATGTCATGTGAATCAGCAGAAATGGTGATGGGAAAAGCAGCACTTCTGTCGCTTTTGGTAGAAGTGACTGCAGTATCTCTTGGGACAAGCCCCTCCAATAAAATTGGAGAAAACTTATTGTTTCTACCCAAAATGACTTTGTCACTGATTTCTCTTAATCTTGCCTTAGGGTATCCCCTATTAGTAAACATGTCGATGAAACAATCAACTTCCTCATTAAAAATTTCATCACAGCTTTTCAGCCTACTTAGACAAATAATCTGTCCTCAAACAATGTTGTTTTTCATGAAACTGGGGTGCATACTGTCATAATGTAGATATTTGCTTGAAAAAGTATTCTTATGATGGATGGTACTGGAGTAATGTTTGTGCTGAAAATCCATAGAAATGCATACATGTAAAAAAACGAACAGTTGTCTCTATTTCACTAAGGTTAAATACTAACCCTTCACCTTTACTGTTGATTTCTCTAAGGAAATGATCAAATGCATCCCTAGTTCCTGTGCAAATGAAAAACAAGTCATCAAAATATCTCCTATAAAAGTGAATATATTTTAAATGTTCAAGTTTAAAAAGGACAGTTGTTTCCCAGCAAATGACAACTAAATTAGCAAAGGCCAGGGCCACCTTGGCCACTATTGCCACACCAAATTTTTGTTGGTAAATCATACTGTCAGAAAGAAAAAAAAGTCATTGTTAAGTACTACTTCTAAAAGTGAACAGATAGTATTATCTTAATATTGTAAAATCTGTACAATGACTCAAAAAGTTTTTAACAAATCTAACACCCATGTCTTGATTGATAGAAGTGTATAAAGAAGCTATGCCCACAGTGACAAGAAAAATGTAATTACCTGAAAAGCTATCATTTCTTAAGAGATCTGAAAAGACCCAAGAGTCTTTAAGAAAGAAATCAGTCTTAGAGGTGAGACAATTTAACAAACCGTCCAGATAAAAGGCTAGTGTAACAGTCTTTGTCCGCTTAGCTGACTGAATTGGTCTAAAAGGAGGATTAGAATGGTCTTTATATATTTTAGGACTTCAAAAACAGAGTACCTAGTTTAGGTTCTTCAACTGTCAGGAATTCAAACATAGCTAGATCTATACAACTCTGATTCAATAAATCTTGTAACAAATTTTGAAGAAAATCCTTAGTAACTAAAGTGTAGCTTTGTCTATCATTGAGCAAGTAGGTCATAGCAGTTTTGTACTTGTAATAATCCATAACTACCAGGCCACTGCCTTTATCCGCTTTCATAAAATGGAATCCGTTGCAATTTCTTAGTGAACATAAAGCACTACTTTCTGTCTGGCTTATATTATTATATTTGTTTCTAGGTTTTGTGTTTAACAAATTGAATATATGTAACTCTATCACAAGTTAAAGATACACACAGATGAAAACTATCATGCCAGAGCATGCAGTGCTAAAAGCTACACTTAAGGACATTTAGACTTTTAACACAAAAAGATAGAGTGCATGTCATTTTACAGTTGTATTAGTAGTACAACATTAAGGCAAAGTAAGTTTTCCTTGTATTCACAGAATGTAGAAACACTGTGTGCACATAAAATTACATATGATACATTTACTGTTCTAGAAAATGAAACGTTAATTTGTTATTCTCTTTCTTTAAATAATAATGGTCATGATTTGAGGTTTTTTTGGTTAAGCTATTTGTTCACACAGTTTTATGAACCACCCCCCCCCCCCAAAAAAAAAAAAAAAAAACATTGCAAGTGATTTTTGAAGCTGTATGGTATACAGAAAGCCACACTATGTGACCAACTTACTAACGGCACAGATACTTCAAAGAATGACGACATACATTTTACATCTCCTTTTTTGAGAATTATGCAATACAGTTTATTAAAGTCTAAAGATTTTATTTTGTCTCTCTATAATGTCCTTATATAAAACTTTTCTCACTCTGTTTTTTAACAGGGTTTCTGAGTAGTATCCCACATGCTAGTGGAAGTGGGAAGAGCTTTATGCTATGTGATATTCACATTTTACACTAATGAGATGTCCGAATGTTTGTCTGGATGGATTTACTTTTCAAGGGCATTTCTACTCATTTTTAGTGTCTGTATGTTGAGAATGATTGGCAGATAGGGTGGGAGATTATCTCTTAAGAAAATGATGATATCGAATTTTGAGTATAATTAAAACCTGCAGCATCTCATTCAAGAGACATGCTCTAGACTACTGATCAAACTCTAAATAAATTGTAAAATGAAAATGTATCTCATGGAGTGCCACAATTACACTCCAAAATTAATGAGAAGACAGGCCTTTCTTATGTCACGAAGGTGATTAATAGTTATTACAGACCCACTTATCACTGTTTACTGATATATGACAGATTGATGCCTTTTTTCACTTCAGCAAGCAGTTGTATGTCAGAGGAAGATGATTCCTTTATGTGCTGGTACTTTGGAGTTGTTTAATCTTAAACTGCATTGTATGTCCTTTGTACTGTTAGCTGAGAGGAATGTCCCCACCTTTTCTTATGTTTTATCATACTCATGATATTGATCGCTATTGCAGTAGCCTTAGCTATATGGGTTATGTCCTATCAAGGATATTGCAGCCGGTCAGCTTCCACAGCTTCATTGCACCTTCCATGTGCTCAGCATGGTAGGCAGCTGACAAAAAGACAAGTTTGACCATCAAGTGCTTAAGAGCTTGACTGCCACTGAAGAGTATGCTCCTCTGAGGCCTTTGAGGATCGATGATCTGCTTGATGCTCTTCCTTTGCTGGGCAGATAAGTTCCCTTTGAGGAAAACCTTCCATTTCTTAATAGTTGTGTTTTACCACTTTCTTCTTCAGGAAAGTTATCTTAAAGCTAGGAGATTTGTTTTAATGGACTGTCATGAGACTGTATTGTACTTTTAAACAGGAGCACTCTTTTTTTCCTGTCAGTTTAGAAATTGTGTAAAGTAACTAAAACGTGTTTTTTTGTGGAGAAAGTTTATTTTACTTTTTTACTGTATTTTTTTGTGAAAAAGTTACTTTTAATGATTTGCAGTTGTTACCGTCATTTGCTGCTTGTCTTCTATGGGAAAGAGGCACGATTTTTGGCTTGACAATGGAACAAACTACCAGTCCCACAGTCAGTCCTTTGATTTTGGGAGGTTCCTGAATTCATTTTGGAACCCCCATAACATTTATTCTTGAATGTCTGTTGACCTGCATTTGTTGAGACTACTTTATTTTGGGGTTTTTTTTGCCAAAACTGGATGAGAGGGTTAGAAAATCCCTTAGAAAATTTGGAAAAGGAGGAATTCCCTGTATCAGCTTATACCTTTGATGACACTTTTTGATCACCTCTGCAATGGAGGAACTAAAACATTCACTATCCAAAGGAGAATTTAAAATCTCATTTTTAACATCGTCTAGGAGGTTCTGAGAATGCAGCCAGGCAAACCCACCCAAAACAGTAGCAGTGGCCATAGTCCAAGAAGAAGTATCAACTGAGTCAAACACATGCTTTTGTTAAATGAGTAGTGACTTGTACAGTTACAGAAACTAAATTAATTAAAGCAGGTCTTTCCTTACAGGAAGACACTACAGACAAGACATTCCTTATACTACCACAATTAGAATAAACTTTAACAAATGAGCATGACAATTCAGAATTCTGAAAAGCAGAGTTGCAGAAGTATGCACTTTTTCCTCATACTTATGAATAATCTTCCCATCATTGTTAGAAAGAGGCAGATTGGAATTAAAATGTTTAACAGTGGAATGATTAGCTAAAGCTATAGCTGCTAGGTCAGGTTTGGGACGTGTGCTAATTAAAACTTAAAAATTTGAGGACCTTTATATAATCTATCTACCTTTGTAAGGACAGCTGTCTATCATAAATTGCAGGCAGTGACATACACATCCTCTAAAGCTGGCAGAACTGGAGGAATGGATGACGTTCTGGAAATTCCTTGTGTAACAGCTCACAGTATTATCTCAGGTACTGAGAAACCTCAGTGTTCTCCCACTGAAACACTGGCACATTATGTGTATAGTCTCAGAGAAAGGGAAACCCTTTAGAGGGGACATCAGAAGCTGAGCTCTCCTCTGAGTCTGAATGAGAAATCTGATGGGAAAAAATCTGTACTGGTTCCTTCATCTTCTTGTCTATACTCAGAATATTGAATATCTTCAGGAAAAGAGGTATTCCTTTTTCTTTTACCAGACACTGCATTGTAAGCATGATGAATAGCCTGAAGCAAACACCTTAGCCAGATCCAGTGAACTACTCCTAAGAAATCTGAGGAAGAATACATACGTGTTTATTTTTCTGGTTCTTTTTTGACATGAAAAATGGGTCCAGCAGTGTTATTAATGGCAGCAGCATCTTCCCCAGAGATGAACACAACATTCTAACAAAACAAGGAAGTATTTCCTGTTCCCACTCCCAGGATCAACAAGATTAGCTCTCCATACCCACTGAGGGGACCTCAACAGCCACAGAGAACATGGCTAACCCCCCAGTCCATAGTAGCTATAGGTGCTACATCAGGGGGTTTTAGGTTAAAAGATGAGTGGTCTAAGGAATAACTAATGGCCACAGCATTGTCACCCACCTGTGGCTGAGGCAAATTGGTAACTTGCTGTGTTTGCAAAGGCTGTTTCATTATCTGTTTGTTTTTGTTGCTGGAAGAATGACTGACCATGCAACCCGTAGTTTGTTTCATGGTTAAGCCAAAAATGTTGCTGCTTTCCAAGGGTAAAACAAGCAACAAAAGGCAGTAAAATGAAGTGTCTGTTACTCTTTCACACAAAAACTTACTAAGAAGCACTTTAAAATAATTTGCCAGCCCCCAAAAGTTAAAATAAACACAATTTCTCTATGGAAACAAATGTTTTCAATTATTTTCAACAACTTTTAAACTGACAGAAAAAACACTCTGTTTCAAAAATGCAATATAGTCTCATGACAGTCCATTAAAACACAAATTTCTACCTTCAAGATAACTTTTCTGAACAGGAAAGTATTAAACTTTTTTTTTAAATAGACGTTTGTTTCCCCAAAGGGAACTCATCTGCCCTGCAAAGAAACATCACAAGCCAACCGATGATCATCAAAAGCCACCAGAGGAGCATACTCTTTGGTGGCAGGAAGGTCTGAAGGGCTTGGCACCTAAACCTGTCATTTTAGTTCGCTAAGCTTGAGCTGACTGATGATTTGGGTGTGAGGAAGGTACCATGAAGCTTTGGAAGCTGGCCGGCTGTCATAACCTATAAAGAATGCAACTCCTATAGTCAGGGCTACTGCAGCAATGATTAGTTTGATGAATGTTTGAGGAATATGCAAAACTTTCACATCTGTAAGCACTGCACATGGTTATATGTTTCTGAACAACTATTTATGTTTTTAGGCAGCTGGCAGCAAATGCAAATTTCACTAGGATAGTGAGAATTTCTGGTGAAGACCTGCACACTCTGTGGCTTAGTGCTGCTGGCCAGCAGCAGACAGCAACTTTTGCAGGTTTTACTTTACTGTGAAGATGTCCTTTTATGGGCACTAGTTTTGGGATTTTATAAGAAGGGAAGGGGTAAGATAGGAAAGTAAGAAAAATGGAAGAGCAGAAACAATGAAAACAGAGCAGGAACGCATTAAGATGGCTGTGTTGGAAGAGAAAGGTGGGAGAGGATTTTTTTTTTCGTGGAGTGATAGACCCCATTTTTTCTGAGACATATAAAAGAAAATGGGGAAAAAGAAGAGTTAGTAAGGGTAAGAGTGAAGGATAAGTAAGAGATAAGGGTGTTGATAAAAATACAAAAGACAGTCAAGACCTACAGGGTAGAGCGGTGACACAAAGAATTCACAAATGGAATGGGGTTCATAGAAGGTTATTAGGCTAATGGCCCTAGAGCCTCTAAAAGGTTAGCCATATTTATCTCGAGTTGCCCCAATTCTCAGTGGTTAGGCGAGTGAAGTTTGTAGAGATAATGGTCTATGGTAGTTGATACTGACTTTCTCTGTCCAGAAGGGACATGGGTGTCACCCCATCGATCTAGGTTGCATTTGAAGAGGGTCAGGGAGGGGCTCTGTTTCATGTGAATTGAAAGCTTGTTCCAGAGAAGTGGCAGTCTCAGAAAGATGCATCTACCTCTCCAGCATGACCTGTTTGTGTCAAAGGTTAGGTTAACATCCTTGGAGTTAGTGGCCCTCTTGCAGTTTGATTTACTAATGCACAGCATTTCCATCAGGACCAGGTCAGAGACTGCCCTGAAAGGCAGGCACAGGTCACCCCTTAGCAACCTGTAGGAGACAGAATACAGTGACAGGGCTTACAGTCTTTTTGCTTGACTCATTTTGTGTACCCTGTAATTTCTTGGTGAGAAGCCTCTGTGGTGTCTTCAGTTGTTGCAGGTGTCTGGTGAGATACATGCAAATGGGAGCAGTATACTCAATTACTGGTCTGATGAAGCCCGAGTAAAATGGAATTATAACATCCTTAGATCTAGATGTGATGCCTTTACTTCTAAGATGTGCCACATAGAAGGATTTCCTTACTACTGTGGATACATGGTGGTCAAAGTTCAGACTGCTATCAACCTGAGTTTCTAGATCATGCACTGCCGGGTCTACACTTAGGGAGCTACTGTCTATAATGTAATTAGCAGGGATTTCGGCTATCCCAAAGGAAATAATAATGCATTTTTTTGCATTTAGTTTTAATCTGTGATTTTGGCATCAATCATTTGTCTGCATTAACCCTGTCTGCAGTACATCAACATGGTTGGGGTACTGCGTGATTGCCGCCAGTTTGAAATTATTATTCAACTTGATTAGCCACAGGCTGTCCATGTTTGCCTGGACTATTATGAAAGAAATTCTGAACAGTAAGCGGACCAGCACAGAACCTTGTGGTACACCACTGGTCTTTTGCTAGAGGTGAAGTCACCCACTTTGACAGTGTGTCATGTCAGTGAGCCAGTTGGCTACGCATCTCATAATGTAGGAATTAATTCCCAAGTGGGATGGTTTCACTATAATACCTGAGTGGGGGATTGTATCAAATAGCTTGTCTAGGTCAAGATAGGTGGTATGTCATTCCCTGGTACAGGGCCTTGGTGACTTTCTCAAAGAAGTCAGCCATGTATAACAGGCATGAGCTACCTTTAACGAATCTGAATTGGGTTTGGTCCAGAGTCTGGAAACTACCTATATCCTTGTTAATAAAGTTCATAATGATTCTTTCCATGCCCTTGCAGATGAGGCTAGTCAAGCTTATTGCCTATAATTCCCAGGGTTGGTTGATGCTCCCCCTTTGTGTCAAAGGATTACTGCCACTGTCCTGCATTCCCTGGAATTATGCCAGTTCACAGGCTGTAGTTAAACACAGGTCCAAGTGGATCTGTTAAGACACATTTCAAGTTGTATAAAAGGCAACCTGGGATGTCTCTTCCTTCTGTTGCCATGTTTTTGGCCTTAGAGAGTGCTGATATGACCTGCTCTCTTGAGATAATAGACTTAGAAATGGTGGCAGATATACTTTGGGGGATGACTGGAGAGGACAGGTGGTGAAGCTTGCTCCAAATCTGTCAGCTAGAAGGTTGGTTATTACCTCCAGTTGAGTATGGGTGGTGCCATCCCCAACCAGCTCAGTGCATAGTTGGGTATTTCCTTTTAGATTTTGGATGTAGTTAAAGAATGCATTCAGGTTATCCTTGGCTATTGAGGGTATTTTTGCTTTGTAATTTGCTTTGGAGGACTTGACAAACTCTCTGATTTGTTTGTTTCAGCTACAGAGAGATGTCTTCCTCTGCAGAGCCAGTCCCCGCTTGTTCTTGGACATTAGTTTCTTTCTCCTCTTGCACAGCCTATTTAAACAAGCGGTGCACCAGGGTGGTTTGTTTTTTTGGCAAGAACTAGTTTTAATCTGGTCAGGTATAGCTGATTCTATACAAATGCTTAAATGTTTATACAGAGAACTGGTTTACACCTCTGCATAGGAGTTTGTGTTATCTGTATTTGAGGGGCTTTGAAACAACTATACACCATCATTTAGTATGAGGTAATTTGTCTTCGAAAAATTCTTAAATGATTTTGAACTTTATGGGCCATCTGATCTTGTAATTACATTGAGACGGATTTATGGTCCAATCTTACCAGGTGAGACATCGCACGTGTGTGTGTGTGTGTGTGTGTGTGTGTGTGTGTCTGTGTGTGTGTGTGTGTGCATTTGTGTGTGTGTGATGTTCTCCCATGTTAGTGAGTACTATTTTCAGGACATTTGTGCCTCTTGTGGGTGTAAAATCTAGCTGTTTCAGAGTATTTTCATTGGCAAAGTCTAAAAACCTCTGACCCAGGTGGATTGTGGCCATGTATGTTTCCCAGTTGATGGTACGATAATTAAAATCACCCATGAGTAAGGTGTTGGGCTGTGTGGCAAGTGACTCCAGTAAATCAAGGTATGCAGCATGTTTTTCCTGTTTCATGGTGGGGATCTGTAACTAGCTATGATGTGGTAGGGGCCTTTGCCTACAGTTAATTGGACATGGAGTAGCTCAAGAGAGTCAACAGTTTGACAAGACTTGAGTTGTACTTATCCTTAGTGAAGATGAATACACCTCCTCCTTTGGTTCTTTCACACTCAGTTTGTGGTCTGAACATATGAAAGGCATTCTAGTCCTGCTTAGCTGGGGTGTTGTCTGTGCCTTTGAACCACTTCTCAGTGACTGCACAAGTGTCATCACCTTCCAAAGTGAGTAGTACTTCCAGGCAGTGCAGTTTCTTGTTTAGACTCTTGGCATTAAGCAGCAGTACCTTGAGTTTATCTAGACAGGATTTTGTTATGTTTTGAAGTTGGTTATTTTGACATTGCCTAAAACAGAAACACTAGGGGCAGTTAATGCCTTTTCCAGTATCCAAAAGCTTAGAAGAGACAGGCGTGGACTATCTCTTGAAAGCAGTATGGCCTGTCAACCACGTCTTCCCCAGGCTGACATTGGATACCCTTGGACTGACACCAGAAGCTAAGCCAATTATTAATGTCAATCATTTTTCGTTTGTATTGTGCCATCATCCTTGGAGAAGATAGAATGCTGCTTAAGGCTAGGCTTATACCTGCCTGTGATACAAAATCTGAGAACTCAGTCATGTCTCTCTCCATATAGTCCAGTGAGGTACATCTCAAGTCATTCACCTCTACATGGGCTATGGCGGAGTCATACTGGTACTTGTGGTTAATTGACTTCAGTGCTTGAGTGACTTATTGGATTCTGGGACCTGACAGCCATCTAATTGTAAACCACTCCTTATCCAGCCTGGTGAGGGGAACATCTGTGTGTCTTACAATGGAGTCAACTATGACCAATACATTAGGTTTTATGCCTTATGGGCTTATTTGTTGAGACAGTGGTGTGTTTGTGATGTGTTTTTTTTTTTTTTGTATTACGTGTGTAAGTGGTTTCTGTTTGGGAGGCCTCTTACCTTTTGGCAAGTTACCAGTGAGCACTATGCATATGTGCATTTATGTGTTTATGTGTTGTGCCCTTATTTAGTGTGGGAAATGTGTGTTTCTGCTGACAACCTGTTTGGCATTCAGTTTGTCCTTATGAGAGAGTCTTGCCTCCAAATGCATAGTATAACTACATCTCTCACACAAAGTATTTGTTTCTAGAGTAAGTGGTTATCGGTATACATTAGACAGTCCTACATTGCCTCAGGATGCCCATGTCTATCAGGCTGGCCATAGAGATGATGGGAAACTGTCAGTTCATGATATCAGGCTCTTACTTTATGTTTTATTAGGGAAGGGGTTGAGTTAATTTTACAGGACTGTGCTGGTTGTCCCTATGCTACAAGAAGGACCTACACTTTGTGTAGGCTAAGGTTGATCAATCAGACAACACTGCTCAGTGTGCAACTGAGTTGCTTCTAGAGCAGAAGAAAGCTTGGAAGGGTTTCACTGACTGCTGTTTAGGGAAAAAACTGAGCTTCTAGGCTTTTGCCTCTGTACATGTCAATTCTAACTGTAGCGGCATGAAAACCAGCACCACCTAAACATAAGGCTTAAATACAAGCAAAAAGAAACAGGTGTATGCTAACTACCAATCAGGAAAGCACACAATAAGCATTCCACTAGCAATCCCCAATGCAGACCAATTAGATCAGGACCCCACAAGGGTGCAGAAAAACACCTTCTTAATGTAGATTAGCTGGTTTGTAGCCAGAGTGTAACAAGACCACACCAACCAAGTACAACAGCCCGCAATGTAATACAGTTCAATTAACTACTTAAAACAGCAGCAGACAATACCGTTTTTTTAAAACTGCTAAAGTACATTCACAGTATATGAGAGCTGTTAAAAAATACTTGGAGCCCTTTTATGTCCTTCCCTGCTCAGATAGACTAGATAAACACCTACTGCTACTAGATGAATTATCCCAGTTCTCCTAATGTAAAAGCACAGTAAATGAGTGTCTGATGTGAAATGCTACCATAATCAAACTTAAAAGATATGAAATGCTACCATAAACAAAGATAAGGATACAGCAATGTACTTTAAACAACTTTAAAAGTGTGATTATTCAATAAAAGTACTTTTCTTTCTATAAATGAGCCAAGGGCCAACAGTTGTACAGCATTTATAAAGGTACTAAAAAGAACATAAGCTGATTAATAAGCCCTGTGGCCAATAAAACACAATGCAGAAATCACAAGCATTTCCCCAACCTAAACAGACCAGGCTCCCTCCCAGTGCACTATATGGAAAATCCACTGATCTCTTGATGTAAAAACAAGTGCTGGCTAGAGTGTAAAAATATATGACTTTATCCATAAGCTAGCTAGATAATGAATTCAGAGCAAATAAATCAGCAGAAGAGATAATCAGAGGCAAAATGCACTTTTTCAATATAAGCACATGGAAAGTCAAATAAATCAAGATATCAACAGCAGTGGAGAAATGGAGTAGCTTATTAATCTCAATTTACAGTAGGGGTGGGCAGCTTAGAATCACCAGGTTTAAAAAGCAGATCAACAAATAGGAGGGTTGGTGGGAAAAACAAGTAGGGAATCACAGTGCTTTAGTTTATGCAGGGTGGAAATCTTTTCAGAAAAAGACAAAGACACAGAAATTCACCGTGTGCTAAAGTATCACTCAAGAGACAACCAATGAAAAAACATGTGAAATGTGCAGCATAGGTAATTTAAGTGTCTGTCTCTCACAAAGAACAAATATTGCCAAGCAGTTTTCTCAAAACAAAAACAAAATGGAGCAGGTAAAACAGAAAGCAGCTCTATCATTCACAGACAGAGGGTGGCACAAAAACATAAGGTTGGTGCATGTGGCCATCATCACTTTCATTCAGACTGGTGAGCATTAGATGGATCCCTGTCATTGTGTCTGGTCAAGTGGACCATGATAGTATGACAGTTGAGGACTCCAATAGCTCAGCGGTCAGAACTGGCTATAACAGCACGTCCTGCAGTTGTGGAAGAAGAATTCATGTAAGCCCCAGTGGCTGGGCTTCAGTGCAAACCCACCACAAGGTACCCACAGGAGTGGAATTAACACTCCCACCTTGTGAAGCAGACCTGATACAGACTGGGGTTGGTGACCTTTCCTGCATCTGGTTAAGTTACATTTAAGATGCCCCAGGTGCCAAGTGGATCTGCTGAAGGAAACACAAAAGGAGACAACAGAAAGAACTCATGAATATTGTAAAGCAAATGTTTTAACTTTACAGTATAAACTGACAGCAGTAACATCTTCAGTATTATTTCTTAAATTCAAATGCAAATGCTAAGCAATATTTATCAAAGTGATATGGTGTTATATTTCAAGGATCATTCATGACATTTCATCACTGCTGCATTTGACACATTTGTATGTATTGCAGTGCACTAATCCTCAATGAAAACTAAAATGTGTATTTGGAATATTAATTTTATAATTATTGAATATTTATTAATTTTACTAATGTCATTCACTTTTTTATTACCAATAATGGAAATCCATTTCTGATGTTATGTATACCTTTAAAACTGGTATGGTAGATTATGGCCAATGAGCTATTGCTGCTTATGACAAGCTATCACATATAAAAATATATCCTTTCATCCACAACCTTTTCCCATTTTTCACATGGGGTCAGTGTATCATTTACTGTGACAATCATCTAGAGCCTAGATTCACATCACCAGGTGACTAGCCCTGCTTCTGACTTGTATAAAATATATATTCATCCAAAAATAAATATCACCAAGGTACCACTTCAGGTGAACAAAATGATGCCCATCACACCCAGCAACCAGCATGAACTGCCAATCATTGTTTTTTTTTTTTTTTACCTCATCACTATATTTTAATGCTAGTTTTGTTTCTATATGGCTAAGCAGTTTCTTCAGGTACAGTATGAAAATTATTTGAAAAATCTATTTCTTGATGAAAGGATTTATATAATATTTGTAAAATCTGTAGTGAGAGGGGGGGGGGAGTCATTATATCTTTGTGGTATTATTTTTAGTCCAACATATATCTCTGTGTTTAATCTTCAAATATATTTATAAAGTCTGTGTGCCATTGATAACTAAACCTCTAAGTAAATGAGCAATATCCCAGTAACATTATTTAGTAGAATTTGAGTAATTAAAGAATTAACTTAATTTGAAGCTCAGTAAGCCCTATCTACAAGAATGTTATGCATTCTTAATTAGCACAGCTTCTGATTAACATCTAAGAGTTAGTTGCTGTGAACTAACTGCACACAAATTAAATGTAATGTTAATGAGACTCTAAAGCACTAGACATTGGCACTTGTCTGAACACAGGAAAAGGAGGGAGATATCATGGACTTTGCACTTTACAAATATTCTTCTTTCAGACCTATAAATGAGTACAGCATTTCTGAGAGATGAGTGGTATTCATAGTTTTGTTACATGTTGTTAGTTTTATTCACATGGTAGGATTTACTTTAGCATAATAACTGGCTCCATTAAATTGCCACATTTTTGACAATCTGATATATAAATGAAGCTTTAAAGTTAGGTGTTGGAAAACTGCTTGATTTCATCTCAAAGACTATAAATGTGTTCTTGAAGTTCACAGCTGTTAGATGGTAATGCACAGAATAAGTGCAGCATTTATTCTTTTATTTTAATTCCTGTGTTATATATTAGATGTTTCTCCATTTATTGGGACTTTGCAGACTTTTTTTAAAGAAAGATTTTAATAAAAAGATACAGAGATGGTCTTATTACAAAAGACTTTGCTCTGATTGTAAGTGACTTACACAGATGTATTACAACTACGACCTGTGTAATGTCACTTGCTCTCACAGTAGATGTTTTCCAATCTGGCCCCCTGTTGTAAGTCTGCTTATAGAAATGGTTTACACAAAAATAAGTCACTTACATGTAAAGCTTAGTTATTTGGTATTATGGAAGGCTTACACTGGACTAAGTCACTTACACTGAGCTCTTTGGAAATCTGGCCTAGACAGAGAGAGGGAGTCTGATCATAGTTTCTGTTTCTTTGTACGCCATCCTTCATACCTTACAATAAACTGCACATAACTGCACAGGTTACACTGTTAAAGTTTGAGAAAGACAAATTACTTTTCTCAGACTGCTTTCCCATTAAAACACATTCAAGCAGTTTTAGTCCCTTAGGGTATAGTCAACCATCCTACAAACTTACAGTTCATTTATCTTCTTCTGAAATATTTCAGTCTGATGGTGTATATATATATATATATATATATATATATATATATATATATATATATATATATATATATATATAAATGTGCTTCCGTTGTTTAGTAACTTGAACAAGCATACTTTATTAAAGCACTGATATAATGTCAATGCCTTTCAGGTGTAAAGCATTCATACATGCAAATTAAAAAAATAAATAAATAAAATGATGAAAGTATAGTCCAAGTAAATATCACATAGTAAAAGTAAACTGCAATCTATTATATTTGGCTGAAATAATGAGCAATGTTTTCTCCCTGCTTACTGAGAATACTCACATTTTAGACATGAAAATGTTTAAAATTAATCAGAATCAAATATTAATGTATTTAATCCCAAAATTTATTTGCATGCATTCCACCATGGAAATGTGGATGAGTGAGCATGCAATCACCATTTGCTGGAGTTGATGAGTTATTCAAATTTATAACCTGTATGGTTAGCAGTCCTGTTTCTTTTTTTTTTTTTTCATGTCTGCTGTCATAGCTCATAGATAGATTAGTACTAGGCTAACTGCCCTTGCAAGCCATTTTAAGCCTAGCCAATTATCCCTTGTGAGACTCAAACCCTGCACCTTGTGTTTGTAAGGCAAACACCTTAACCATTAGGCCACCCTCCTAACCCCTTAATCTTTATCATTTTTAGATCCATTAGCATGTTTATGGTTTAGGCATAGTATTTATTTAAGAATGGTGAGCATTATAGGGGCCTGTATTTTATAAAAAAATGTCTTCATTATTTATTTATTCAATTTGTGCCAGGAAAACTGTTAATCTTTAGGAGCTAGGCCTAAAAAACGTACAGTCTATTAACACCCTTCCTTCCATATGCCTCGCATAATGTCAATAGTGCAGTCAGTTGCAGTTCCAACCAGGGGTGGTTCTAGGGGGATCATTAAAGGGTAGACTCCCTGTGAAAGTGTTTGCCAACCTGAGTGTCTCAGTTCCCTAAACAATTCACCCCAAACACCTTCTTCCTGTAAGAGTGTTACAAGTCTTTTATGTTGTCCCCAGTGGAGCACATGCAAGCACGTTTCTTACACCGTTAAGAGGAGAGAGAGAGTGCAGCGGTGGCATTTTGAATAAGAAAATATGTGTATCTGTGTGTAAAATCACCCCAGTTAGAAGTGGAGTTTTCTGATTAATTGACTTGATTAGAGTCGCACAGTAGGAGATTCAAACCCTGTACCCATGAGATGGAGCCTTAATCCTTCCCATTAATTGCCAAACCTCTATTAGCAACTTTTTGATGAATTTGACCTCCCTTAACTGTTTAATTTTCTTTTTGGTATAGTTTCTCATTGCTCAATAGATGCATGTCCTTTCCATGTCTGTTGTAGTTTGGATAACATTTTTAAGTAAATTAGAGTTCTGTGATACTTAAGACTCTGAACTGTCAATGAATTGCTTCCTGTATTCCAAAGTACATGGTTGAAAACCTCCCACATCCATTTGAATATGGGTTGACTCTGTCACTCAGACAGTACTCATGGGTCAGCCTGAAAAGTGATACATAATCCAGTGGTCTTACATGGTTAACAAATAGATTAAATAATACTCCCCCCCCCCCAGATTACTTTGGTTTTGTCCAGGATTCTTGAGCAAAGATATTAAGGATTAAGTTGATCTTTCTGGCAAATTGTTGTGGATTACTGTCACTAAATGTCAAGCATGTGACTTTCAAATTTGTATCCTTCAAAGCCTTGATAATGCAAAGCTTGTTATTCTATCAATTTTCCAAGTACAAAAGAGAAATATTTAAAATCTGTTCCTGATTGGTTCTTCTTTCTAATTCTTGAATTAAGAAGTTGATAAGGCAGAGGCGAATTGCACTCTGTGGTGGTTCTTGCATCAACAAGGTGATGTGCATTTCTGAGCCGTTATTTATAGATGTATACACTCACTTTTTCTCAAGCTCATATCTGATGTGATCTGTCATACAATTGGCTGTAACTGATATTAGAAATGTTGGAATGAAGTAATGACTGAGATGGGGAGAAAGGCTAAAGTTTACAGAGAATGTGTAATTTGAGATACTAAGAGAATAATTAGCTTTTTTATTTTTTGGGGAGGGGGTGGGGGGAGATGATCCCTGGAATTTTTCAACTTTTTCTCAAGTCTCTAATGGTTAAAGAACCGGGTGTAGTAAAATACAATACATTGCAACTGCTATATAACCTTTTATTTATAAAACTAATGTAAAACAAAACTTTTATGTTGTAACCAAGTGACTTAAATGATATGTAAAACAGAAAGTGTCCCCCTATACACTGATAGTTATATCACCGTAAAAATGATAGGAGCCCCAGTATGCATTTTGTCATCCTTTAACAGGAAGATATTCTTTTTAAAAACATGAAAATTGAAAATTATACATAATTTTCTTCTTATGTATTCATCAAGCTAGACCTCTGTGATATTATAGCAGTATATACAAAGCAGGGTTGTTATGTATTTCGCTTAGCATTATTCTCACAGAGAAGGAAAGCTGTTATATTAAGTAAGTCCATTTTTAATACACCCACCAACGTACTCAATATATTGATCTCACATATATATAAGGAAAACAACAGCCTTCACCATTTGATTGTAAACGTATATTAAAAAAAAATCCAAGTGTGAAACAGTAAAGATGGACCAAATCATTGGAGTGGGGGGCCTCTACTATCAACGCCCTAGATGTGCATGTGCTGTAAAATGGTAAACAGAACCAGTGCCTCTGAAATAACAAGATCCATGATCAGGTGTTACTAACTAAGCACAGTCTTTAATAGTGCTGTGTTCTTTATATTGTACCATAGGAGTTTTAAGCTTTACCCATGTGTTTGCAGTATTTTCTAATTCAGTGAAGTGTGCTGTACATACCTGTGTACAGAATCCATTATGACTGGTGTATAGTTAAGCTACTGTTTTAAATAGCTGCTCACTTCTTACTCTGTAAAATTTGTGTAGATTTCAGTACTTAGCTGAATACATGGAATGGACCTGCACTTATAAAAATGTATGGTGGCATGATTTTCCTTTGGAGGAGCAGTGCCCACCTGGAGATCCCAAAAATAAATGATAGTCTCCTCCATTCACACACAGTTATGCCCCATCAAGTTCTTCAAACAAAAAAAGAAAAAACTGTCAAGAAACAGAATTTTGGAGATATCAAATGATGTGCAGTAACTTCCTGTAACAAATCTGTGCATGATAAAGCCTTTGCATTACAGCAGCTTACTTTCCCCGAGGAAGTAACATAGTGCTGAAGATCTTCTCTCTTAGGCATCAAGCAACATCTCACTTGAAACAATCATTTTTAGGAGACCTGGATATTGATTGGCAAGCTGTCATTCTGATGTCATTAATCTTCTTCTTCTTCTTTCAGCTTTTCCCGGTTAGGGGTCGCCACAGCGGACCTCTGGTCCGCTAATGATTGGCAGTCGATTTTTATGGTGCCGAGGTGCCAGCCCATTGCCCAACCTTCAATGAAGGCATGGCCATTCACGTATGTCATTCAAACCCCACTCGACCACGGGGAGGACATGCAGACTCCACACAGAAGGTGCTCCAGCCTCTAATGTCATTAATCTATATGGTTTTATTTAGCTTATTTTAACTCCCACAACATACAAAAACATTGGTAGACTCGACCTTAGGTCAGATTCTCTCTAATGCCCCAAATAAAATCCTCTCAACAGGTGCTTTACCCGATACCGTAAGTGATTATCTACACATCTTTGCAAAGAGGCATCCTCATAGACCTAACTAAAAGCAGAACTGGTACATCTTTGTTCATAACCTTTTCTCCTTTAGTTTAGACCCATCTCAGTACTACACTCAGTCAACTTGGAACCATCTTCAAATCTTTCCTCTTGATGAAGCCATAGTTCTGTCCAACTCAGTATTACTTAACATATGAACAATGAACTAGCCCCAGTAAGAAGAAGAAGAATTCAATTGAATCTAGCACCCTGCCTCTTAAAAAGTATTAAATTGTTCAAGAAAGAGAGAGAGAGAGAGAGAGAGTCTGGCAAAAATGGAAACAAGCTAAAACCATAACTTCCCATTAGTGCTATCAATGTCTCAGAAACTCCACTAAACTCAGAGAAAAACGACTATATTCATATACAGACAGCTTTAATATACCAATGCTTTTTGGACTACAATCAACCAACCATTAAATACGGTACACCAACATAATCTACACCTAGTTCATCTAACTAAACTGACAGCATAGTCAGCAAATTCAATACCTGCTTCATCCGAACAGTAATCTTTCTTATTAAGTGCTCACACAGGCAGAGAGACACAGGTTCCTCTCCTCCCTTGTTAGCTCCCAAAATACTTGAACTCGAACCAATCTTAATTTCTAAAATCAAAAACTGTTACTAAACTTAATACCTACCACTCTTGCACCTAATAACACACCATGTGAGTACTTAATAAAACTTAAAACTTGCTGCTGATGCCCTAGCCTTTCCTAACTTTATCCTACGCAGCTGGTGCATCACTGAAAGCTATGTCCCAATCCTATGGAAAAGGTGCCACATTCTTCCTCTGAATAAAGGTGGCAACACATATGAGCTGTCAAACTGCAGGCCTATAGCCATATCATCTTCACTCGTTAGAAGTGTATCCAGTCTCAACTCCTCAGCTTTCCCTCAGACAACTTTCACCATTCTCCTACACAGCACAACTTTTAATAGCACATATTCACCTCTTCTTAGTTTTATAATATCTGTTACCCAGTAATGAAATTCTGGGAACTTAGTCTCCACACTTCTAGATTTATCCAAAGCTTTCAACTTGGTATCCTACTAGACATTTGCTTAATAGCTAGCTTTCCATGGAATGCATGAAACATCACTGTCTTGGTTGTCCAGCAACCTATCAAACGGGCAACAGTCAGTAAAATGGAAAAATTAATCCTTTCCCTTGCAGTGCGCATCACTCGGGAATCCATTTTAGGTCCTTCACTGCTCAATATGTTCATTAATGATCTCACCCTATCTTCTAAACAAGCCACAATCATACAATAAACAGGCAAGTCAACAATCATCTGTTCTGTCAAAAGCACAGATAAATTAAACAAATTCACCCAATAGATGTTCTCTATCATAGAGGCCTGGCTGTCTGACATACAGCTGTTCTTTAATCCTAATAGAACAAAACTGATCTATTTACCCCAAAACATTCAACTGACTATAAAAAAAAAATCAAAATCACTTCCTGTAACAATACCAACATAGAACTATTAAGTCAAATGAAGCTTAAAAACTGATCATCACATAAAACAAACAGTAAAAACACCCAAGAAAAGTTAGGTGCATTCTATAGAATCAGACAATACCTCACAGTGTTATAATTATTATTATTATTATAAGTATTAAATGAATTTACAGGATATATCACTGTCTGGCTTTAAAAACTTGGGTAATTAGAGCTAAGGCATTACCTTACAGATTTCCAGCAAGTCACCTCCAACAAATTTGCATATTATCCAGACAAATGTCAGTGTCCAGTACTGAAAAATATTCTCAAACTTTATAACACAAGTAGGCACACGGGATCCACTGACAAAATTTTATTAACTCTTACAAAAGTTAACAATTCAACTTCCTGGCTAAAACTTTGAAACACTGTAAACACCAAAATTTTTTAAAGCACAAACATGAGAAAACCTAAATGATACCTGGATGTGTATGCACAACTCTTGGATGATAAATGTTATTCCCATTTGTTTCTCCTCCTCTTTCCAAGCACTTTTATCTTGAGTTATGGGTCTAAATTGCCTTCCTTGTTCTCTACCACTACTCCTTCCTCCTCCCTTCTACCTGTCCTAAACATTCTCTCTCACCTTTTAACACTAACCCTAAATTTCCTCCATTTCTCTTCTTTAACCAAGTTCATTTCCAAATATGTTTCATAACTGTTTATATGATGCTATTAATTAATGATATTCTATTTCATTTTTTTATAGTTGTGGATTACTTGTATACCTCTGGTTGCTATGTTCTTTATGTAATGTTTTAATTTTTGTGTAGCTTTTCTTAATGGGTCTCCATTGAAAAAAGGGCAGCTTTCTTCCCAGTCGGACTATCCCTGTAAGAAATGCAACACAAAAATAGAAAAATCTACTGAATGTTCAACTATGAGAAAGGTACCTAAGGCAAATGAAGATTATACAATAGTGTCTCATTGCTATTCAAAAATGACCACCCCAATCAGCACGTGCATTGTAAATCAAGCATATCCCAATAGAAACATTTCTTGTTGCTTAACAATTGTTAAGTGGCAGGACTTTCTATTAATAAAAGCTAATTGATTATCTCTAAAAACTTTGAGAGATGGAACAAAATATAAGAAAAAAAACCTGGACACTCTCCAAAAATGTGGACAGTTAGAAGTTATGGTTCTGCTAATATCAAACATTGTTAACCTCTCAACTGTCCAGATTTTAACAGAATGTCCCTCACTTTCCTCATATGTTTGCCCTGTCCCTTGTTGTTCCACACTTTCCTAACATATAAATAAGTTAAAAAAATGACAGAGGCAAACTAACTGTACTGATGTGGAGGTATGTACCATTCACATGTGCAGCATTAGGAAGCCTGCAGAAGGACACTAAAGTGCCATTGTACAAAGGCATTATTTAAAAAGGTAAGCAATTTCTTTCATAAATATTGGCATTGTATGACAGCAATAACCCATTCCTGGGTGTAGGTGTTGCAGGATGTATCCACTGTTAGCTTGGCATAATCACTTGTGCTTAAACCACACCAAACATAATGACTCATGCGATATCCACACCCATCTGTGGTCTATTGCTAAAATACTTAATAAGCATGGTTTGAAAACTTGTGAAAAACATCTTTTGCAGTAGAAAGACTTTATCAACACAATAAAAGACACTGATGAGTTTCAAATTGTTACCATATGCTGTTGAATTACTCAAGACTGCATAAAATATCACATCAGTCTTTCTCATCCCATAATGAGATTTGCAGATATGTAAACAGGATGCTGGTACTATTTTGGCAAAAGCATTTTCTGTCTTAGAGTGAATAGTGGACCTAGCACATAGAATTAGAATGGTTTCAGAGTGAGTAGGTGATGTTTCTGAAAAGAAGTAACCCACTCCGCATCCTCTGTTATATCCATTCGTATGGAAATTGTTGCTATTAAGCTGAAACAATTCATGAAACCTTTTTATGAAGGTAACATGGTACTATCAATGAAAGCAGTTAATTATTGTAAAATGATGCTCTCAATAAAACTTTGCATGATTATATATGTGGTTAGGTAACACTGTTCATAATATCCTGGTAACCAAAATGTTAAAAAAAAAGTCTTAACTACAATTAGGATACTGGTTATGAAAATCTCTGAAAATGTAATACTGTTTTGAAAAAAAAAAGTTACTTAATGTTCCTTCTGTATGCTTAATCAGATGCCAGCCCAGAACTTTAGCAAATAGACTGAATATTACAAATGACTGAGTTAGAATAAATAGGTAGACTGCGTCTGCCTGGCTTATTTCACATCCTTGCATTTCAGCCAGAAACATCACTGGTAAGCATAGTGAAATGCCAGAAAAACTGTAATAAAGATTTACAAAATTTCAGAAACTGGAACAGCACCTGAGAGATTTCATTGTTGCTGCTGGGGAAGCTTAAAAGGAGTGTTTCTGATATACTGACATGGCTTGCCAGAATTCTACATGGTCTGAAAAGATAGAACTATAATTTTTACATCAAACACATCTGTTAAGTTGGAGGCAATTGCAACACAGCAGTTTGTTATACTTCAGAGGCAAGAACTTAGTTGTGGCAGAAAATATACTGAAAATATCATCTTGCTAACAAACTACTGCATATTAGATGGACTTACGCAAGTGACTATTACACCTTTTATGGGTATGTTTATCGGAATTATAAAACAATATAGTTGAATGAGAATGAATTACTTTATATTAATAGAGTTTAGGAAGCAGGTAATAGTTCTGTTTAGGATTAACATTGATTTTGCAGTGCCGTCGTGGAAATACTTTACAAATACTTCATCTGTTTCATAAAGTCATGTGTATAGTTAAAAATGTTCCAAGGATATAGCCAGTCATAACTAATTAAAAATCATATATGTTTGTTAGAGGTATCATAATATTATAACCTACAGCATCTGAATTAAATGGCTGTGTCTATTAGCATATTGCATGGAAGTGTAAAATGACTGTGATTATCTGAAGGAAAATCTGATGCATTCCATACATATATATATATATATATATATATATATATATATATATATATATATATATGTGTGTGTATTTATATATATGTATATATATATATATATATATATATATATATATATATTTATATATATGTATGTATGCATGCAATAAACTCTGTATGGTTATATATGTGGTGTATTCCATATATACTTTATATTCCATACTCTGATGCAGAATCACAGTAATTCTTTAGCAACGATGAACTTCTACATTCCAAAGAATATTATAATTTTTTTTTTAAAGAAATTGCAGGATCTTATAAAATAATACATCAGGTCATTATATCACATGCTATGTAGACTAATTTTTCCTGGAACTTTGGAATAAAATTAAAAGGACATGAATGCTGCATCTGTTCATATTGACAGTAATGGTTATTCATGTGCACATAAATTAGTCATTGTCTTAAAGAATATAACTCTTAGCTGCAAAATACTGTGGTAAAATTTGAACATCTGGAATATGTACCTAATTAAATGGAATGGAAAAAGTTAACCATTAATAGAAGTGATTCCTTTAGGCATATTAAACAGACTAGTACCGCCTAATTTTAATATATATTAGCAGTTAGTAACATATGTCATCTTAGATATGGCTTCTGAAAGCTTTGATGTGCTATTGGCATGTATTTTGAGCTGAACTGTCTGTGTATTAGAAACAAAATCATCTTGATAATATTTAGTTCGAGAAATGAAAGCCAAGCATGTGAAAAGGTATCCCTAGTGCTTACAGCACTGAGTTTCTTCTTAGTTGCACTTTACTTAGTAAAGATTAACTTTTCTTGTTGGGTTAAAACAGTTGTATTATGAATAGTTTCACAAAACCTGTTGAAACATGTATGAAAATGCATAAAAAAGATTGCCATTGATGGTAGATTGTTTTATGGTCCTGTGCCATGAATATCCATTAGATTCATATACATTTATCTGCTCCGTCCCATTTTTTGAGATTATTGTAGGAATTACAAATATAATAAATCACAATTTAAAACAAATGAGTTTAATCAAACATTGGTCTCCCACATGTCAAGCAGGAATAATCTCCACTGTACTAACAAAAAAAGGAAGAATAACTTCATTAAATATTTACACTATGTATACTAGGACATAGAGCAGTACTATACTTTCATGTGTTTACAATACTACTTGCAATTATAATATTGGCTCTTTATATACATTAATCATATAGATTTATCTTTCAAGTTTGAAGTGGCTGAAAGAGAGTGACTGTAGATTTTTCTTTGTCTTGTACGAAATTTGTGAAAGTGATCATTGTGAAATTTAGACACATTTTAGTGAATGTTTTTCTGAACTTAAATGATAATTCAGTGTATTTTATTATAATAATGTATAGTAGTACTGTATTATAGTGTAGTGTAGCAGAATGCACATGCGTGTGTGTATGCGTGCGTGTGAATGACTGCACCATTTGAGATGATCAAAGTCCTTGAAATCCCTGAATTGCCGTAATATATGATTGTGCTTTTTGACGTGCACTAACTTGATATTTTATAATACTTAGTCTTTATAATGTATTAAAAGGAGAGGTATATGTTAAAGCCCCTTACAAATACCCTTTATCATATATTATAGAATTCTAATTTCAAAGAAGCACAGTGAAGTGACTAGTGCATTATATATCCAGATAATGGGTTTGCTTCCCAAATGTATAATTAAAGTAAAGATGTGATTAATCCACATAAATAACAACATTTTTTAAATAACTCATCAGAAAAGTGAAGATTTACTGTCTACATGCTGAGAGGACCCAGTGCAGATTTAAATTTGATAAGTACGCCAATGAGGGTTTACACATGCATACATGCAATTTTTAGTTTGGGTAGGCCCACTTACCTATGACGCCCAGGAATAAAACTCTACTGAATATATCTTTCAGCATAACTTGAAGTGATACAGGGCCAGATTGCAAGACATTGGGACAATGTTTTTCAGATCTAACATGGAAAATGAATTGTAGCACTTGTTTTTAGAAAATAACAAATGGCAATGCAAACCAAGCCCTTTGAATAGTCCACAATATGCAACAAACAGTGGGAGCAATATAGAGCCATTAAAGCAAAAGATATATAATTGGGGGCTGTGAACTTCACTGCATAGAAAGCAATAATTAATTCCCAAAAAAATGTAAAAATAGGAAAAAACATATACCATATAAGTAGGACTGTGAAGAGCCCTCTTTACCCTGAGGCAGTAACCAAGGAGTCTCATTCCTCACTTCTGTCTCCGGTAAGGAAGTATCACTAAAAGCAGGGATAGAAATACACAATTTCCCCTAAGAGTACAACAGGAACAGGTTCCAAAACATGGGACTATACTATTTGCTTCAGTCCAGGTCCCCAAATGAATCTCCACACTACCCACTGTGGAACACTGTATCCCAGTTCTAGGTGTCTGACACACGCACTCTTAAATGTCTGATATTCACACATACACACACTTGGGAAAGACTGACACAGATTACCTGCTGTGTTTCTTTGCACAAATTACAAGGTAATAGGTGCCACCAGTCAAATACCACAATATCCTTCAAAAGGGATGTTCAATTATATTGGGTAAAATAGATATTTAAATAAATGGTAGCATGTATCCCAAGCAGTAAGCTTTTCAGTGTGGCCCTGGTGTTATCACAATAAGCATAAACACTCTCAAGTTATTAAAATTAACTAACATAGCCATCCACAATGAAAGGTAGTAAAACATGTAATAAATAAAAAGATTTAAAATATGTAAATACTGAATAACTGATTCCAATAAACATCAGAGTTTCACAAACAAGAAATATGAAAATAATGCTGTAGGATAGATCTCACATTGATTTAAGAAAACCTGTAACTATCTAGCTGTAGTTCCTTGACTATATGAAGATTAATTGTCCCTATATGATCTTAATACTTTAACAAGGCAATATTATACTCTTACTTCTGTAAGGTAAGATGAGAAATTATGCTCACACTCCAGGCTGTTGCCTGTCCTCAGCAACTGGATCAACTACTCTCCTTGGAACAACTGAATGAAACTACTGCTGAACAGCTCTGAAAAATAAAAAACTGAACAACTGACTTGAAATCTGCTTTTTATAGCAGATGTTTTCACAAACAACAGGAAGCTACCATGAGAATTCTACACTGATATCAGACTTTGAAAAGTAAACAAACAGCCATGAGAATTCTACACTGATATCGGCTTTTGAAAAGTAAACAAACCGTTACAGTGAAGATTTTATTCTCCCATCAGTGGCACACAATGACATCACTCAGCTGAGTCTGGCATAACATGCATTAAGAATTATTGTTACAAAGATCTTGTACATTTGGTCAGCCAGAACATTGTTTGACATTCAAACATCTTAGGAAATGTAAAAGTCCAAAAAAAGCCTGAGCATTGAATACACAATAAATCCAAGAAAAAAAAACAGAATCCAACAGTGAATTCCAAGACAAAGGCTCCAAAATTCCATGTTTATTTCAAAAACTGTTGTAAAACTAGTCAAAAACAAATAAACTATTCAACATAACACTGCTTTCATCTTCATGAATTGACATCAGAACCATCAGTCAAACTCATGCAGACCTATAAATAACATTTTTCACTCACACAGCCTTTAAAAACAACTAATGGTAGCTGTTGTATGTAAAAAAAAAAAAAAAAAGACACAGCTATAAATACTCCTTAGTTAATTGTAAGCATAAAGTTTTAAAAAAGTGAGCTTAAAAACCTGTAAAAATACTTCAGCCACCATCTGAGAATCAAACACTGGTCTCCCACATGTCAAGCAGGAATAATCCCCACTGTATTAACTTTGAAACACAAACACTAAGAATAGTGAATATAAAGGAATAGCAAGTAATAGTTAAATTTACAACTTGCTTGCTCATTTCTTAAGTTCACTGTGTAATGAAACATTTTCATTCAAGCCTGGTGGGTGTGTAGCATCCAGCTTGAACTGCCAATGCAGTTCCCTTTTCAGCAGTTTATTAATTGCCACATAGGCTGAAGCATCCTCCTGCTCGATAACTGAAAAGGCAAAACCAGTAAAATCAACACAGGTCCCAGAACACTCTTAATATCAGCAGGTTGAATACTATTTTATAATGAGTTTATAGATGTCTTTCCTCTTTTCCCGTGTCTCATGATGAAGCTTGTTCAACAAATCAGTAGGATATCCATGTTCCTTAAAAATCTCAGTGTCTAAGTAACTCACCTTGTTCTTGTTCACCGTATAGGTGAACTGCAAAAAGTTTGTAAGTCCTTCCAACTCACTCAAAAAAATCAGCAAACTGTTTGTCATTGCCCTTCCAAATAATAAACAAATCATCCAGGTATTTGTAATACCCAACCCATTTTTCAAAGGAGAGCATTTTAAAAAACATATCCAACTCCCATTTTAGGAGCACAGTATTTGCAAATATGGGAGCACAAGAAGCCTCCATAGCCACGGCTAGCTTTTGCTTTAAAAATTCCCCATTTAAGGTTAGAAAGTTATGAAGAAGCATTTCCATCAACTGTTGCTGGAGATCTATCTCTGTTGAAGTCATATTACCATGTCTGGAAATCATGTCACCAAACCACAATACACCTCCTTCGTGGGGAATAACTGAAAATAAACTTTTAATATCACAAGCAGTGAACAAACATTGATAAATATCATTCACAAAGTAAAGTTTATCAAGCAAGCCCCAGGGGTTTTTCACAATGTGACAGAAATCCATCAAAACGTTCTTAAGCTTAAAATCTATGTACTTGGCCAATGGTTCTGTACATGACCCACCTGTGGCAACAATTGATCTTAATGGTGGGTCATTCAAATTAGAATGAATCTTTGGGGTACTGAAAATTTTAGGTATAATTGGATAGGGCACCCTCAGATAGTCATATAACCCTTGAGATATCACAACAAAAAGTAAAATCTCATCCAGAACCACCTTGATGCCTCTGTAGGCAATATTGATCTCATTTAATGAAACAACATTGCGCACATTATTATCTAACACTAGATTGTACATCGATCTTCAATTGTCATGAGTATCCATCATTACCAGACCCACCCCCTTATCAGGTTTCATACACTTAATATCATTCCCGAATCTAATAAAATTTGCATGGTAAGATTGTGAAAATGACCATGCCTTTTACAATCCAAAGAATCACAAAGGTGCCTTTCACAAATTCTCTCAAACATATTAATCACAGGGTTTAAAGGTGGGTTAGCAAAGTTCTTCTCAACCTCACAGGATGTTCGGCCCTCTCATCCTTATCCTCAAATAAAATTAGAAAATTCACCTTTCTTGTAAACATTTTTAAATCAAGTAAAATATCCTCAACCATTGCTTTACTAGAGGGGATGAAATTAAATCCTTTTAACAATTGTTGATGGTGAACTGGATCAGTTGCATATTGGTAAAATTATACATTTTGAAATAAAAAAAAATGGTGACATTAACTAGACTAGAGCATATAGCAAGATTTATCATTGGTTGGAATTCTTCCAGTTGTTCTTTTTCTATCTCCTGGGACCACCTCCGGAATTCTTTACTCTCTGTTGGTTTCTCATTGTTTTCTTCATGGCTGGAAATCATCTTAAGGGTCACTCTCATTTATGAAGTCCTCTTCTTTTAAATCATTTTGTTCCACATCTTTATTTTGCTGAATCAACCCTGCTGTACTGAGGTTGGTAAGCAGACTTGTTATTATAGTTATTGCTGTCATGTACCAACTTTTTTCTTTTCTGTTTTTAATTGGAATCAACCATGTTTCAGTGGAATCAAAAGCTTGGTTAAAGTGAGATTTGTATTTCACAAATAAGTAAGACGTAATAGAATCTACCAATTTGTTAATACAGTCCTTGAGTTTACTTAAACACCTCTCATTCTCATCAATAATCATTTGTGTTAACTCAAAACCAGTTCTATCAAAAAACGCTAGCAGCTCTGAATGAAGAATTGAATTTAGTTTCATGCCCTGGGGATATTTCCAAATTTTTAGTTTGTTTGGGACATGGCCCCACTTAACACTTTCAGCAAGAAAAACATCTAGTTGTAATGTTTTAAACTTCAACAAGTTTTTCTCAAGGGCTGTTATTTGCTCATACAATATTAAATGACAACCTTCATTTGGGCAAATAAAATCTTTACCTTGGACTAAGTCAGCTGTATCAAGTCACTTGTTTACAGAACCAGTGCCAAATAAATCTTGTATATTTCCACCATGGGAGCCAGGACATGCATCATTCCTCACTGCTTGAGTTTGTGGACTGCTGCTACCATTTGCCACAATGTTATACACTCTGTTAACCTATGTCAAGACTTGTGTGACCTGCTCAATTAATAATGTTAAATTGTCAGGTTCAGCTGAAAGAAACATTCCATCATGGAAGGAATCTTGTGTATTGGAAGCAGACATATCCAAAAAATATAAAAGTCCGAGCACTAAATATACAATAAATCCAAGAAAAAACAGAACACAGCAGTCAATTCTGACACAAGGGCTCCAAAATTCCATATTTATTTAAAAAAACATTGTAAAACTAGTAAAAAAAACAGATGAACTATTCAGCACAACACTGAACAGTTGAGTGCCGATGGATGAAGTATTTTTTTGAGTTTTTAAGCTCACTTTTTTACAACTATATGCTTACAATTAATGTGAATGAGTATTTGTCCTGGTCCCCTTCAATAAACACATCACACCGAATGACATTTGATGACCTTTATTAAAACTTCCATAACATAGCTTTGTTTACCAGCTTTATTATTTACAACTGAGCAAAATATCATTGATTCTAACACAACATAAACATCCTTGTAATGTTAATCAGGACAGCGTACCTACTCACCCTGCCCCAGTAAGCAGTGTCCATACCTCTGCTTGCTTACTTTATTTATGAAGCAGTGTCCCATCTCACTTCATACACCATTCATTGAATTACCTTCCACCAAATAAGCAGCATCCTTACCTCAGGTTACTCATCCATTCTGCAAGCTTCCTCCAGCTGCTCATTTTCCTTTCCTCAGCTCCTTGAAATGAACATCCAGACACCAGAGGGGGGAACAGAAGAGGGCAAGCCTGTCCCTCTTCTCCACTAACCAGCCTGACTAGGCTGTTCCCCCTCCCTTCTACTCAAAATTCAAACTACTACCTCCCATACCAGGAAAGGTTAAGCCAAACATCATTCGGTGTACCCATCATCTGTAAAGTCCTTAGAATCCTGCATACCATCCCTGAAACACACCCCAATGAAACTAAATAAGGTAGGATTACCCATGACTCTACTGTACAACAGGGATATCCACTCCAAGAGAATACATTCCTTTTAGACCGCTTCCTTCCAGCCACTAATCATGGCTCAACCTGAACAGAATGACAACCTATAGCCACAACGCTGTCAACTCTAGCATATCACTTTAACCCACCAAACTTCCCAATTCTGGCTGTGCATTAACCCGATTAGTGTAGGAACTCCAAAACTTCAGTGCCCTAACCCTAAATGGCAGAAAATCAGCACCCCTTGACCTAGTTCCTGAAAACTCGCCTATGCTCAGCAATGAAGTACTCTATGTGGCCAGCCATAAACACCCCCAATTCACTCATTACCAAATGAGAATTCAGACTAGAGCCCAGGCCACCACACTCAGAACCTCCTAGCAACAGTCCAAACTAGAACACTCAAACTACTAACCATCCTTAACCACTGCTTGTCCCTGGCCTTTCCCCTCAAAGGTTCTCTTCCCCTTTGTTACCTCTACCAGTAGGAAGCAATTGAAACCTGACCTACGGCTGCCATATCCTGCAACCAAGCTTCCCTTAAACCTTCTAGCTCCCGTGTAAGCAATGCACCCAGTTTCTAAAACTACCACAACACAGCCACCTACCTGCCATGCTTCCTAAAGCCCTTTCTACAAAACTCACCCAAACCACAAGAGAAATGATTGTTGTGCTACTCTGTAAAACCTTATCCTGTTAGTGACATTAACACTACCTACTTAAGGAACAAGTTTGTCACCCCAAAGATACCACCCATTAAGAACAAACTGCGGCCTCCTGTCAAGCAAAAACATGTCATTGACCCTTCCCCCGAACATGGTTTAACAACTGGAAGAGTAACTATAATCCCCCAAGGATCCAACCTCCTAAAAGCAAGGGTTGAACTCAGCTGGCTTGCAAAGAAGAAAAGTGTAGGTCTAAAATAAAACCCATTTAAATCCAATAAAGTATGCCCCACATACCCACCACCTCATGTCAAACCCTCAATGTGCTCCATACATTATCATAACTGAAACTATCCCATTTCCCGTCTACCTTATGTTATCTGACATAAGCCCACACCCAACTCTATTTGTCTGACAAGGTCTACCCCTAGTAAATTAACCCATCACCACCATTGTAAGCTATCACGTAATTAACATCTACCCAAGCAACCTCTTAAACTAACTGACAAGCAATTTCACTACCGCATAACTCCCCAAAACCAAATTAGAATGATATCCATGCCCCATCTATCTATCCATTAACAAACTGTTATGAATGATCAGAAATTCACTACAGGAATTCCCATATCCCTTGATGGACAGAAAGAACCATATGTGGACTAAGAGATTGGACTTAGCTAACTTTGCAACAAACACTCCAGACATTACCCTCATAGTTTTTTAAGCTCCTAAGACTGTTGTGATTCTAGCCTGCCTGCCAACAAACTCTCCAAACCCAGCCCCAGTCCTTTATTACCTTGACACAAACATACCACCCTTTGCAACCCCATTGCGTCCAACTCCAAGTAACAAAATCCATACAAGAAGAATGCATTACCATCCAAAGTCATGTCAAGAGGACATTGACCACTGCTTACTCAGTGCAGATCCATCTCTGATGGCATTAGTATCACACACGCCAAATGGGACTCCATGGAGACAGCTTCCATCACCTTGAATCCGTTTCCTTCAGATCAACTGATGCCACTCAAATTCCATACCTCCACGATCTGCAAAAGAAAAACAATTAATCACCTTGCCTTTACCAGATGACCATGTCTATGTGGCAAATGTTATCACTATGACCCCCCACCTATTTAATATCTCTGCAAGTTATTTTCCCAAATAAAAATCCCCACATGGAAAAATGCAAAGTTTAAATAAGGCATAAATAAACTAAATTCTATTCCATCTGCACCCTCAGGGCAGACATCCCTATGGTAGGCAGATCAGATATTCCCTGAAGTACTGCAAGACGATAAATACATAGTGAACTAACAGAGTTTCTACGTTTATTCTGGGTGTTTTATATATATATTTATATATATATATATATATATATATATATATATATATATATATATATATATATTTATATATACACACACACACATACATATATATAAATATATATATATATATATATATATATATATATATATATATATATATAATCTACATACTGATCGCCTTGGCACCATTCATGCTGCACCTGCTTTGTGGACAACCATTACTCGCTGGTGCCTTGCACACATACACACGTGCGTAATATCAGGGTGTCAGCAACGTACGTACATGCAAGACGTTTCTCACCTCTCTGGTTGTGAGAGGACAACAGTATAGCTGGAAGTACATTGAACTTTCTCTGAAAGATATAGTAAGCATATGTCCTGAATTTTACTCTTACCCTAGCTCAGTCACTACCAGTTCCACCCAAAAGTTGTTAATTGCATTAGTCAAGTATGTACAGGAGGAGAAAAAAAAAGTCTCACAGGGTTTAAATGTTATGCCTACATAAAATTATGGCCATTAAAGAAATGTGCAGAAAATACAGCTGAAACTGATTAAGTCAATTTGTGGGATACTGTTTATGGTTAATTACAAATATTTTACCAATGTTAAATATAACAGCCCTGTTTAGTTTTTGCAGTTCTTTAAAACAAGACTATATACATGGAGTTTTTGACATTACTGGTCTCATTTCACTAAATAAGAAACATTTTGTAATGGTAATGGACAGCAACAACCCCGCAACCAATCTAATATGTCCGCCCTGACAATGCGCTGCTAGTAGTTATTCTCCAACAAGTGAGAAGCCAGAGCTATATAGCTGGAGGCCAGGACAACACACCAGAAGCCAAGGTCTGAACCACTCACTACAGCATCTGCACCATACAGCCCCAAACCATAACCATTGGATCTAAACTCATGAAGCAACAAAACCAGGCATGGAACATCCATAACACCCCAAGTCCGCAACTCAAAACAGACTGCAGTCAACCTGAGACACGGCTACTCCTTGACCACATACCACACAAAAAAAAAAGGCAAGTAGCAATATCACCTTAAACATGCTAACTGACAATCCCAATAACTGAACAAGTGAGAAAATACAAGCATCCTCAACACGCCATCCCAATTCGCAGTCCCTTTCGAGAGCACCATTCATGTGCAGCAATCAACCAGTACTCACAGTTGCCTTAGAAAATGCATGGGTATGCCTGCTATGCAGGAACCATCCAAACCATAAAACATTGCTGTTTACCACTCCACTGCCACCAATCACTATGGAGGTCAAAACCACCAACGATTGACAACGACCATCATTTTACAGTCACCACCATCCAGCCATGTTGCCACAAGTATACAACACTTCCACCAAGCTGGAAATTACCCGCAAACATTCACTATCAAATCTCCCTGCACTCTCGCCCTTAATCCCAGCTCAAAGATCCTGCTGACTATGTCACCATGCTGTAACGCAGTGAGGACTACCTCTCTCAACCACAGGCAGCCCCTCCCTAACATTACCTGCCAGAACACAGACCTAGATCCTCGGCTATGTTATTAATGCCGAAAAAAAACACCCCCTCCCCCATGAGCTGAATTTAAACAAGCCATGAGGCAATTCCGCAAACCTGCTGAGGAGGAAAATGGCGTCTAAAGGAAATGATGGGCAACAACCATCATCCCACAGTGCCCAATAGAAAAGTGTCCAATACTGCAGAGTCTGTTGGTCAAGTAGGTGGTACTTCAGTCCATCACAAAACACAGTGTACCCAACAGTCAACACTCTCCAGATCATGCTGCACAGGCATGAAGGCAAGCTTTAGTAGAGAAGCAAAAAGGTGCTGTGTGTACTAAGAAGGGTTTATAAACTCGTATAAAATATACTAACATATTTAAACCTGTACTGCTACAACCACAATCTTCAATGTTTGACTTATTGCATCCGCTGGGGATTACTTTACAGGGGTATAAGTAGATTTTATGTATTGACCCTTAGCAGAGACAAGACATAGAGCAATTTTTTTTTTTTTACTGAATTTCATAAGGGCTTTTATTTCGATACATGCATACATACTTGTACATGTACATACATATGGCGACCTTCGAAATGTTGACCTCAAAAGGTGAACAAAGTGAACACTGACATGCTAATACACATGTACCAAGAAAGAAACTCAGCATATGCAATATTTAAACAAAATTAAAAGCAAAAACATAGATTTTTTGCAGAGGGGCAAGCCCCACTGAACCCCCCAGACTACGGAGATAAGCTGAACGAGATGGAGAGCTAAATTGCAACTTAGCTGTGGAACTCAACCGGCCAGTCTCCACCCTCAGACCCCCAGAGAACAAAGCAAAATTCAACTTGCCATGCAGCCAAACAGCATGAAACAAACAACGGTTAACTCCCACAAAGGCCACAACTACGCATGCACTACAAAGACGTTTGCCACAAGCCCATGAACCAACATCCATGCCACTGGACAGGGACGAACAATAACAACCAGAGCTGGAATGGCCAGGCCAGCAGTCCAGCCCAACAAGGAAATGAAACAACCTGTGAAAATCACCGCCTCAACCCCCCAAGCTCATATTCAACCCCGCACACTCCAAGAGAAACACCAATAATCCTCTTTTAACATGATGCCACCAATGAAAGAACACCGATTTCAGTGCTACCAAACTTGGCAAATAACCCTGG
Source organism: Protopterus annectens (assembly GCF_019279795.1). NCBI lineage: Eukaryota > Metazoa > Chordata > Ceratodontiformes > Protopteridae > Protopterus > Protopterus annectens. Next base: position 304,257,399 of record NC_056743.1, read on the forward strand.
CCAAGCTAATTAACTCCCTCCAAGCAAACCCACCACTACCATTAAATTAATAAATAGGCTCAGTCCTGCAGAAGTCCCCAAACACATTTGGCTACTCTACCAACTTGCCTCCTACTTTCCAAGGCCTATTTCCCAGCACTACCCAGGTCGTCATGGGCATACTTTGTCTTAGCAAGTTCATGCCAAAATGTAATTGCTTACCCAGCTACACTTGTCTAAACCTCTTATGCCCCTCCCTACCCTTATCTCATTTCCTCCCAATCCTCCCTGCCTCCATTTAACCCTTTCACTTCTCCAACTCACTTAACACCCACTAATATCCAGCTAACCCCTCATGAAGATGTCCCGGGACAACTTGGTTTGTTGCCAAACTTCATTTGTAGGGGTCTTTTTTTTACATACAATAGCTACCACTGGGCATTTTTAAAGGTTGCATGAGTGAAAAATGTTGTTTGTAGGTCTATATGACTTTGGCTGTTCTGATTATGTCAATTCATGCAGACGAAAGCATTCAACCATTTAGAGTCATGTTGAATAGTTTGTTTTTATGAATAGTTTTACAACAGTTTTCCAAATAAACTTGGAGTTTTGGAAACCTTGTATTGGAACTGACTGCTGGATTCTGGTTTTCCTTACATTTAAACATCTTACATAAATCAGAGTGATAATCAAAAGACACAAACTTATTTACAAAATTATAGATAGTCATGTTGGCATATGTAACACAGGGTAATTTACAGTTATTTACAAAACTTCAGCCAGTGAAACTAGCACGTATAGGGTTGCCAGCTTTCTTTGTGGCTAAAACCGGACTAAGATCACGCCCCTCGCATCACCCATAACTCCACCCATTCCCACCCCCTCTCCCATCAATGCCCCACCCATTTATGACATCACCATGACATCAGCTGATGGGAACGCCCTCTTTTTCTGTTCCAGATGCATGCCAATTTAACAAACACTGACAGTCTGTTTCCTTACCAATAAAACTATAAACTCTATTAAGTTTTCAATAAACTGTGATTAGTAATCCATTCCCAGCTTTGCAGACCACTACAATGCAGCAGAGTAACCGCTGATAGTTTAAACTTTTGGTCTCAGAAGTATAGGATAATATTAAAAACTGCCACTCCAAAGGTAAACATTATAAAACATCATGCTCTACTACATTGTTTATTCAGATCAGTCATCAGTCAAAAGTAGAGCACTTCCTTTTGCACAAATTCTTAATCTGATTAGACCTTTAACCTTTAAGCACATTTTATGGAATTTTAAATTTGCAATCTCATGTTCTACAACAGCAGCTACATCTTCAGTGAGTGAAAAAAACCACAATCAAAATTAACTTGAAAACTGAATTTTAACCAAATGCTTGATTGTAAGTCTTCTGAAGGAAGTACACAATGATAAAGGAAAACACTATAAATAACATTCTATTCCACTTTTAACACACTACAATTACTATTACAGTACAATTACTAGAACACTTTCTGCTATTCTTGCATACTCAAAATAACAGTAAACAGCAAAATTACATAGAACAATCACAGCTACTCCATTGTTATTTTCATCTCAAAATGCTATAAATCAATAAGCAACATACTACTGTTTAAAAATACTGCCAATGCAGACACAGCTATAAATGTAAAATGAATTCAGCTCTTACTGTAACTTCTGGAGTGTTATTTATAAAAGTCTTATAGCCTACATCCAGAATCGTGTTATCCTTGGAATTCTGCACCTTAAGTAAGCATCAGTGTAAATCCACAATATTCAACATACAGTGTGAATTTCTCAAAGCTGCTCTCTACAACTAATACAGCCTCAATTATTCAACGTACCCTTAGTGGGTTACTCTTATTGTGATAAGCTGTGACTTGTTAAATCAGCAACCATTTCCTGACCAGAAAAACATGCAAACACACATTCATAATAGCAATTGTTAAAGGTACACTTAAAATGACACAAATGTGCTTTCATATTAGTTTCAGACACCATAATGGAAGCATAAACACAAGAAAGCTATTTTAGAATGCACTCAGTGCTTAATGTCCATATGGCCAGCCTTTCAGTTCATCACAGTACTCTGGTAGGAAGACATATGCTGTCTGCAGTGTCTAAAGCTGCAGCAAAACAGTTGTAATATGCAAGAACTCTCACATCATCAAAGAAGGAATCCCTTCTACTGTATTTGCCATATCATGATAAAGTTAAACCCACCTACACAACTGACACTGACTTTAATTGGTAGCGCAGCAACAGCAAATGGCTCTCTACTGTAACAACTTAAGACCAGACAGTATAAGCCTCCGAGTGCATGGAGACTGTATTATGACAAATGCATAGCCAGAATAATACAAAAGCAAGCAAATTATTTTCAAACTGACCAACTACTTAAAACTTCCCGACAGACACTTACAAGCAGAAAACACTCATCCGGTCTGTATGATCAGAAGTCTAAAGAGCAGTTTCAGACACGTTAGGTTAAATGCTTGTCTGCTTGCTTCATATTTACATTCAGCACCACCAAACAAATAAAATAATAACAATGATCTCTTTTCTCACTTTGAACTGGTACATAGCTAAGACAAAGCGTAGCCACATTGGAAGGTAGTAACATCACGAACCACAACTTTACAATAAAGGTAATATTCCTCACAAGTATTACACAGCCACACACTTCAGAAAGCGGACACTGCTTGCCTTCAGAAAAAACAAAGCTGCTTACAGGCTTTATGACATAAACGGAGTTTGCTTACCATGGGTGGATGACTCTAATACCAGGCTTAGTGTTGATAGGGAAAAAATTCCGTCTGATCATGATGTTGGGTCCTAAAACATTCCAAGTCTTGCAGGTTGCACCTGTAAAAGCCCCACCCCCTCTCTCTATGGTTCCGGCACCTATGCAAAAAGACAAAATTCACCTCTATGTTTACCCCACAAGGTGTCCCTAATTTTGGCTCATTCAAAACCCGGACTTCACATGTCCGGTTTTGAATGAAAATTGTAACCGGACAATTTGTCAGAAAACCGGACAGTCCGGTCAAAAACCGGACAGCTGGCAACCCTAAGCACGTATAATATCTAATATCGTCACACTGACAATCATGTATACCCATTTTGACCATCAGGAAAGTGCACATCATATAAACAGTAACATGATTACTACAATAATACAAATAGTTTCTGGCTTCAGGTAAATGTAGCTTGGGATTCATTAGCAGCATATTCACAATGTCTTAATATTAATATAAACATAAAGACAGATGTATACAAAAGGGAATTTTACTCCACTCTTGCTTGTCAGGTAAGGAAAATGTTTGCAATAAAAATAAAGAAAAACATAAGAATGGTGAAGGGATTTTCAGGGGAAATACACCAAAAAGGCTCTTAGGAAAATGAAAACGGGAGAAATAACTAATGTACAGTAATGTGGTGGTCAATGTTGTATAAAAGGATGATGTTACCAGCAGATTTCCTGGACTACTGGACCTTTGAAGCATTCAAGATGGCATACGACCAATGGTTGAGAAGGAAAGGGTTTATTCATTTACAGATGTTAACTGGAGTAGACCACTAATCCACACAAACCTTTTCCTCATTCAGCCAAGATGCATTATCTGGTTAAGTAACTTGATCAGACTCACATAGTTATGCAAATGAAGGCCGAGGGAATCAAACTTTGTACAATATGAAATGGCTTGTCAACAGCTCACAGCCATTGTCTATTGTGCCAAGTGCCAGACCAGGGTTAGCTTTGTGAAAAGGCCAGGCAAGATGGACAGAGTCACCTGTTTTTCTTCTTTGATGCATATTTTAATGAGGATACCAGTGTATGTCACAAGACTTGCATTTTATCTGTTCCTCTCTCTTAATTTTCTATCCCTTACTGGCTTTTCTCTCTTTCTACCTTTAGGAGGACTAGTTATAAACTGTCTCCAGTTTTTTCCTCAGTATATATGATTTCATTCCTTTCCCCAGGTTTTCCCTTAATGCATCACTGATCATCACCTGTTCCTGAAAGGAGTATTAACAGCTCCGACACTGTTGTACTCATGCAGTCACACTTTATTTTCACCAGCTGTGCAATGCCCCTTTAGCGCAATGCACCAGCCACACTGAAAAAAACATTAATAAATGAAAAAAGCAGGAAGCAGTGAATTATGAGGCCATCTTTTCATAAGTCTTCCAGTTTCAGTTTTGGTTGTAGACTGTTAGTTCACACACACACACACACACACACACACACACACACACACACACACACACACACACACACACACACACACACACACACATATTTGTTAGCTAATTTGACAAATTCACAGTTCATCACAGAATTTTTACAGTGAGTTAAACAAAACACTATCAGTATGTTTGAACAACTGGCAAACAGTCTGACTGGTAAGAAACTGTATAATAGTGACAGGAAAGGCATCACTAATGATTTTAATAACACTTTGAAGATGTATCCTTAACCAGGTGAGTTGGCAACTGATGAGAAAAATGCAAGCATAAAACAGACATTAAAAATGACAACATTCAGTCCTCTGGGATCTTTTGACTTTGCAAAGCCATCAGTATGGCCAACATATACAGAAAGATTTGCACGGTACAGAACAGGAGCAAAGTTGGATAAGGATAATGAAGTTCACATAAACTGTAGTTTATGATATTGGTAGAGCTGCATTAATGTCTGAAGCAAACGTAAACTAAATGAATTTGAGTCTGAAATAAATGTATTAAGTGTATCCAGAAAGGGGACAGGTATGTTGAAGCATTTCTAAGGCATTTATATAACCTATTAAAGAACTGAGATAGGACAGACAGAGGCATGGCAAACTGTGATGTTTTGTAAAATTTAATGTTAGAGAAAGCAATGCAAATAGCTCATCGATCAGAAAAAATTAAAAAGGCAAAATGCTGGTATAAGAGTAGTAAGAGATGTGAGTGAATTTAAACAGAAGCATATAATAAACAGCAGAAGTGTGGGGGGAGGCTGTGCACATGTAGGGGAGAGAAATAAAGCAAACAAAAGTTGTTGCCGCTGGATGCATACTTAACTGGGGTTGTATTTGGTGTGAAGTAAAACTTACCCAAGTGCAATATACTGGGACATTTTACTACTGTGTACAAGGCAAATGTGGTGAAAGAGTTTGCAACAGAAAGTAAAACAGAAAAATGGAAAGGAAACTTTGTAATGTTCATCATTCCCACTGCTGCAGTAGCCCTTATGCTATATTTTTGTTTTCTGCCAAGAAAACAACTAGCCATATTCAAAATGCTCTGACCCCTCCCCCGAGTCCTTCAGTCTGATTGATGATTGGCTAATCCAAAGAAGGGAAATCAGCAGTCAGACAGAAGATTTCTTCTTCAGTATTTTATCGCCTTCCCAAGAAGAAGTCTCTCTGTCTTCACAGGATCAGTAAATATCTTTTGTTTGTCTTTTCGACTTTTCCCGGTTAGGGCTTGCCACAGCGGAACTCTGGTCCGCTAATGATTGACAGTAGATTTTTTATGTTGCCAAGTTGCCAGCCCGACGCCCAACCTTCAGAGAAGGCACGCCCATTCAGGCATGTCTTTCGGAGGCCACTCGACCGCAGGGAGGACATACAGACTCCACACAAAAGGCACTCTAGCAGTGAATCTAACAGGAGAACCTCTTGCTGTGAGGCAACAACGCTACCGCTGTACCACCACATTTTTAGTAAATATCTAAGAGCTTAATTTCTGGAAAATACATCCCCATGGGATAAAAGGTGGGATCCTCCCATTAAGAAACCCATAGTTTTCTTCCCCCAGCATTAGAAGTTTCCTAAGAAGGACTGCAGTTTTTAGTTTGGAGTGTTAAAAGTATTTTGGGCTAATTTTTGAACAAATGTATACTACTTCTGCAAACTTTCCATTATGCAGGACAGAAAAGTTTATAAAGGAAGGGGCAGGGACTTGTGTGTCAGTGTAATGCTTATGCTCACTTTTTGACAGCCTACCTCCCATTTTGATTCTGTCAGTTTGTGTGCAAGTGTTTGAACACTACTGACAAAAGAATTCTGTTCTGCTTTTATTTATTACAATGTAAGGGACTGGGAAAAGTGTCGCGAGTGTAAGTGTGCTGCTTAGGTACCAATGTAAGGGACTGGGAAAAGTGTCGTGAGTTTAAGTGTGCTGCTTGGGAACACTCAGTGACAACTTTCCTTCCAACTGACTTGTTAAACTTCCTGCTTTTGGTACTACGTCTATGGTTGCAGCATAGATAATCACTGGAGTCCTTGCCATTGCTGTGAACTCAGTCTGTGCCTCTGCTGATAGTGAGTGAACCTGCAGTGACCACGTGGTGCGTAAACCGTATGTGATTTTTCACATGGATAGGGTCTCTTTAAGAAAAAGCCTGTCATTCATGCCCAAAGTGGTTTCAGGGTTTTCTTTAAATCAAGCCATTAGTATCCCAATTTTTTACCAAAGACCTACACTAGGGAGAAAATAGTCTGAAAACTCTGGACATGCGTAGGTAGCTGAGATGCTATATTGACAGAACCCTTTAAAAAAGTTGACCAGTTTTTTATTTCTTATCAAAGGGCAAAAAAGAACACTCTGTATCTCAACCAACAATTTCCATGTGGTTGTCCTCAGGTATTTCTTTCTGTTATTCCCAACATGGAAAATCCTTTCCAGACAGTATCCAGGCACATTTTACACATATTTGAAAAGGGTACACTCTACAGGCATTCTAGAGGCAGCTACATGGTCCTCTGTACTTTTACAAAGTATTTCAAACTGGATTTCTTTTCTAGGTCCATGTCAAATATTGCTATGACCATTCTCCCGGGAATCTTGGATTCATATCCTTTCTCCTATTATATTGGACAGGCTTTGTTAATCAATGCATGTAGTGCAAGGGCTACTGCAGCAATGGGAATGATACATAGTACAGTTACAAAGCCTGCACTTACCCATAGCAGTAGATATTTGAATTCCTCACTGCTGCAGTGGCTGCACCCACCCTCAATCCTCTCATTCTTGTATATAGTTGTAGTTGGGATATAAAGTAGGGATGTTATGTGATCCTATCTCGCCTACATTCTGTACTGATGGGCTCGGAGCCGATCCCTCGGCTCCGACTCGGCACGCTATGCTATAGAGCGAAGCCTCTTATTGGCTGAGCTACTCTCTATCCCAGGATGCACCACCACTAATCCCCCAGATCTCGTTTGCCGCTTACAAGCTAGGACGTGGTCTCAAACTTGGCTGAGCTAAGTACTGTTTTTCTAAAGTTTTCCTGTCAGGAAATTCTGTATTCTTACCCAAAAGCTGTTTTAACAGCTATTGTTGTTGTACGAGTGTATTTTGGTACAGTTTTTTGTGGTAAAATTGTGTGTTTGTTTTAAGGGAAAGGTTTCCCGTTTAAGTTAGAGGGGCCTTCCCCTATTCTTCAGCTAGTTTCTCTTATTTTTTTAAGGAGGTCAAGTACCTGTTTAAGTTAGAGGGTCTTGGCCCTCTCTTTTAGTGTTTGTGATAGTGTATTGTATCTTTTAAAAAAAAGTTTTTTGTATTGTGAAGTCTTGTAGTGCTTCTTTTTTCACTGTTTTGAGTGACTATTTTAAGGCATTATGTCAAAAGAACATAGACCCTCAGGGTTCAAAAAGTGCACGAGGTGCGGTTATAAAATGTCTATAACCGATGATCACTCCTCGTGCGTATATTGTTTAGGCGCCAAGCAACTACAGGAGTCCTGCAGCGTGTGTCACGCCTTTTCATCTAGAGTCCTCCAAGAGAGGAAGAATAAATTGATCTTGAAAGGGCTGATTAAACCCTCCTTCGAGGAGGCCCTATCTTCCTCATCCTCTCCAACTAAAAAAAAGAAAGCGTCGGCTCCGACCAGCCCATCGGAACCGACTGCTAAGAAATCTAGGCAGGCTTCTCCATCGGCTCCACGGACTTCGGAGCCGAGGGTGGAATGGTCTGCCTTGATGCCCCCAGTCTCGACTCCTCTGGTTTCGGAGCCGAGGGCTGGGGCTTCGAGAGGCGGGTCACCTTCATCGGCTCCACTGATTTTGGAGCCGATGAGGGTTGCCGGCTCAGACTCTTCCCCCTCGGCGCCGAAGTCCTCCTCGGCACCGAGGGAAATTGTTTTGGAATCTTCCTCGGCACCGATACTGGTAGAGTCTATTCAGAGCCGGTCCCCCAGTCCTTTGGAGCCAATGGAGAAGTCAGTTCGGACCCGATCGGTTTCCTCTAGATCCTCCAAGATGTCTGATTCGGACATCGACAGGGTGCTCCTAAGACTATTTCAGTCTCCTGTGTTCCAGAAATTAGTTTCGGCTCCAGCCCATTCGGCTTCGGAGCCGATGGCCCACCCGGTAGTTCTGGTTCCTCCTCCAACAGCCTCGGCACCGTTGGAGCCGGTGCTGGTGGAGCCGATGGAGGTTTTTGGGTCGGCTTCGACCCTTACTCCAACTCCGGCTCTCGAGTCAGAGTTCAGGACACGGACCTCTTCTATCGGCCCCGGGGGGGGACGCTTCGGGACTGATGTTTTTGGTTCCAAGCCTTCCTCTCGGTGCGTCGGCAGTGGGGGTACCGTCTACCATTGTGGCCATGGGGGTAGGACCTTCCCAGGATTCTGGTGGTCCGGCCTTCAGGGCCATGAGGAGTGCTTTAGCCAAATCATCTTTGGCTACCTCCACGGCCTCGCCAGTACCTTCCCTACATATGGAGACTGGGTCTTTGGCAGTCCCCCTGTCCTTAGACAGCGGAGCCCCGGGGCCTGAGGTCACCCCCACTGAGGTTCCCCCCCTCCTGGAGGTCCCTCTGAAGCTTCTTCAGAGGAGCCCCCAAGGAAAAGATCATGCAAGAGGAAGCACGTCGACTCCCCCGATGAGTCTCTCACGTCAGACACTGATCTTGATGATGCAGAGGGGTCCCCTAAGTCCTCAAATGATGTCTCCTTCACAGACATCTTGGAAGCCCTCAAACAACGAGGCGGCTGGCTGTCCAAACCCCCTTCTGCTGACGAGTCGGTGTTCCTTAAGGCCTTCGGGGCTCAGCCCTCCGCCTCCTGGGTGTCTCCGCCCTTCAACAATCTCCTAGATTTGATCTGTCGAAGGGCGTGGGAACATCCAGATTCTGTGGAACCGGTGCCTGCTCGCCCAAATAAGTTCCTATCAGCACCCCCAGAGAAGGAGTTCTTGACGAAAGGTGTGGCTGTAGATGCCTTGGTGGTGGCATCTGCTACCCAGCAAGATGTAGCAGAGGCTTCAACGTCCGTCCATCCTCCTAATAAGGAGTCTAGGAGCATGGATCGGTACGGAAAGTGCACCCTCAGTTCAGCGGCCTTTACCTTAAGGTCCCTGAACTATTTAACGCACTTCACCAGGTTTCAGAGGGATCTGATCAAGAAGCTTTCAGATACCCTCCTGGGTAACCTACCTGAGCAGCTGGCCCAGATGGTTGGCTCTCAGTTGGCTACCTTGTCATCGATATCTAACTCGTCCATGAGGCTCATTTCATATGCGGCCGAGGGGGTGAGTAGAGCGGCGGGTACAGGTATTGCTCTACGGAGACAAGCCTGGCTCCGCCTGTGTCATTTTGCGGAAGCCTTCAAGTCTTCCTTTGCCGATGCTCCCTTTGATGGGTCCTCTTTGTTTGGACCCAAGGTAAAGGACACATTGACCCGCTGCGAGCAAGAAGGTAAGACTTTGACTGCCGTAGGGGCACGATTTTCCACTCCCTTTCAGCCTTATCCCAAGGCTAAAAGAGGAGGGAAAATGTGGTTTTGTAGATCCCAGAAGTCTTATCTCTCACAGCAGGACGATCCCCCTTCTAGAGGCAGAGGAGGAGGAAATTTTTCTGGAAGACGCCGTCCCAGAGGCGGCAGAGGCCCCCGCAACACTGGAGACCGCGAGTCCTTTCGTGGCTCTTCAGCCTTTCACAATCCCTGAGGGATTGCCCGACTGTGCAACTCCGGAGCCAGTCGGGGGTCGTTTATCGAGGCACCTAAAAGCCTGGGAAGGTATCACTCAGGACCGATAGGTGCTTCGAATTATCGCCGGAGGTTACGCCATCCCTTTTTCTCACTCCCCACCTCCGTCCAAGAAAATCCCGGACCCGCCACCCAGTCAACGGGAAATTGCAGCCTTAGAAGTCTCAAAGCTGCTTCAAAAAGGAGTCATCCAACTGGTCCCCGCAGACCAGATCGGATTAGGGACTTACTCAAGATTCTTTTTGGTGCCAAAAAAGAACGGGGACTTGAGGCCCATTTTGGATCTCAGCATTCTAAATCGTTCAGTCAAAAAGTCCAAGTTCCGAATGGTCACCCTACAATGCATTCTCCCACTGCTGGAGAAAGGTGTTTGGATGTGCTCCATAGATCTCAAGGACGCTTATTACCACATCATGGTAGATCAGGCGTCCAGGAGACATCTGCGCTTCAGCCTAGGAGTCAGTCATTTTCAGTTCCACGCGCTGCCCTTTGGTCTCACCACAGCCCCCAGGGTGTTCACCAAATGTTTGGCGGTTGTGACTGCTCACCTGAGGAGTCTAGGATTCCAGGTGTTTCCGTATTTCGACGACTGGCTCCTAACTGCCACCTCCAGGCGTCTACTGTTGCAGAACCTACAAGCCACAATATCACTGGGCACTTCCCTTGGAATCACCTTCAATTGGCCAAAGTCTGTGTTGCGGCCATCTCAATGCATAAGATTCATCGGAGTAGAGATAGACTCAAACCGAATGCGGGTCTATCTTCCTACAGAAAGGATACAAACCATACAGACTCAAGTTCGAGCCTTACTTCTCAGATCCAAAGCCCCAGCCAGAATGGTCCTGCAGCAATTGGGATCGATGTCCGCCACTGTTCTTCTAGTTCCCCTAGCAAGGTTGCATATGAGAATTCTCCAGTGGCTTCTTTCAACACAGTGGTCCTTTCAAGATTTCCCTCTCAGTCACCTCATACGGATCACGGAAACCTGCAAACGGGACCTTCGCTGGTGGCTGGTGCCCTCCATTCTGGATCAGGGACGACCCTTTGTTCCACCTCCTCCTGTGGCCACTTTGACTACGGACGCCTCCCAGATGGGGTGGGGGGGGCATTCCCTGGGCAGGTCAGTCCAAGGCAAATGGCATTCAGAAGAGAGCCTCCTTCATATCAACATTTTAGAAATGAGGGCGGTGCTTCTGTCCCTACAGGCCCTTCACGATTACCTCCCTCAGGGCGTAATTGCTGTTCACTCATACAACATGTCAGTAGTCTGGTACCTGAACAAGCAGGGAGGGACCAGATCCTACCCCCTTTGCAGAGAGGCCATGAGAGTTTGGGAATGGGCAGTGACGACCAAACGTTTTCTAGTGGCGACTCATATCCCAGGCAAGTCCAATGTGATAGCCAACAGACTGAGCAGAACTATCCTCTCTCCTCACGAGTGGTCTCTGAACAATACAGTGGCAACTCAGATTTTCAGCAAATGGGGAATTCCTTGTTGCGACCTTTTCACAACCCCGCTGAACGCGAAGTGCATAAAGTTCTTCTCCCTCACTCCGGCTCCGGGGGAGAGCCCTATGGACGCACTAGCCCATCCTTGGCCACCGGCTTGCTATACGCCTTCCCCCCAGTTCCCCTCCTTCCCAGAGTGATCCGAAAGGCGTCTCACTTGGGGAGCAAAATGATCTTAGTTGCTCCTTACTGGCCTCATCAGGTATGGTTCCCCTATCTTCGGAAGTATGCACTGGACGGTCCATGGTTCCTGGATCAGATCCCAGACCTATTAATTCATCAGTCGGGACTACTCCACCAGTCCCTCCACACCTTGAAGTTAACAGCTTGGCTCCTCCTCTTCCGACGATAGTCAGGAATCATACCTTAGACCCGGAAGTCATACATATCTTATCTTCGGCCCACAAGTCTGCCACTAAGAAATTGTATACTAGCAAATGGAAGAGATTTGCTATTTGGGCTCATCTCCGGGGTCTGGATCCCATCACTATTCCTGTATCGGAAGTCCTAAAATTTCTAACCTCCCTATTCAGTCAAGGTTCTTCAGTCTCTACCATCAAGGTCCAATTGGCAGCTATTTCCAATTTTCATGAATCTATAAACCCACCTTTAATGAGCAACAGATTGTGTAAGACCTTCATGAAAGGTGCTGCACTTTTACGACCTCCGATTTCTCATCCTGCTCCTCCATGGGATCTCGATGTGGTGTTACGTGCCTTAACTTCCTCCCCCTTCGAACCGGCAGCAACATGTGATTTGAAATTTCTATCATGGAAAACTGCCTTTCTGGTCGCGATTACTTCTGCCAGAAGGGTTTCAGAGCTTCAAGCTTTATCTGTAAAACCTCCGTACCTGGTTTTTCACAAAGATAGAGTATCTCTCAGGCCTAATCCATCCTTTGTCCCTAAAGTTTGTTCCAGTTTTTGCCTACAACAGTCATTAGAACTTCCAGTTTTCTTTCCAAAGTACTCAAACAAAGCGGAATACATATTTCACACATTGGATGTCCACAGGGAATTGCGTTTTTATTTAGATAGGACCAAACAAACAAGGAAAACAGATCAACTGTTTGTGTCCTTTTCGGATAATAAATTGGGCAAAGCCGTCACAAAGGTCACTATTGCCAAATGGATCAGGGACTGTATTAGTCAAGCTTATTCCTCTTCTAATAAAGAGCTTACCACCTCTGTCAAAGCTCACTCTACAAGAGCTATGGCTACTTCAATAGCATTCCATTCTAAGCTTGCCATTAGTGACATTTGTGCTGCGGCTACGTGGTCTTCCCCGCACACTTTCATTTCCCACTACAAATTGGATATGGCATCTCGGGGGCGAGCTTCATTTGGTTCCACAGTGCTCAGGAGTGTTTTCCAGTGAGCCACCCAGGATTTAGGTGCTGGGGACGCTGTCCCATCAGTACAGAATGTAGGCGAGATAGGATCACATAACATCTTTTAGTTATGTACTCACCATAACTTTAGATGTTTGGGATCCATCTCGCCTACATTCCCAATAACCCACCCTCCTTCCCCCTTCCTTGGAGATCAGAGAGATCGGACGCTCCGAATTCTATTGTTTCATCTTGAAACATCTGGCAATGTTATATAGACAAGTTATGTGTGTGTGCATGAATGTGGACAAACAAGATCTGGGGGATTAGTGGTGGTGCATCCTGGGATAGAGAATAGCTCAGCCAATAAGAGGCTTCGCTCTATAGCATAGCGTGCCGAGTCGGAGCCGAGGGATCGGCTCCGAGCCCATCAGTACAGAATGTAGGCGAGATGGATCCCAAACATCTAAAGTTGTGGTGAGTACATAACTAAAAGTTGTGTTTGTTTCCACTGTCGTATATGTTTATATTTATTATTGATTGATTCAGAATTGTTAGGCTTTTCACTCATTATATGGGCAAAAAAGTCATGAAGAAAGCTTCACTCTGCCCATTTCCCTCCTTGTGATTAGCCAATCAGCAGTCAGTGAAGGACTGGAGACAGGAAGTTAGAGTTTTTTGAAGATGGCTGTTTGTTGTTTCCTAGGCAGGCAGCCATCTGCCTAAAGGCTACTGCGGCAGTGAGGAATTCAGACACCCATGCTATGATAAAGTGCAACTTTTACTACTGTACTTTTTATTACTGGGCAGCCAAACACAGATAAAGAATGCCTATAAAACTACAGAAAGCTTTGAGGAAAAAACTGTCTGGAGAAGAGTAAACTGTAATGTCACATGGTACTTACAGAAGAATCTCAAAACATCCACATTTGAATAACGCAGAAATGGAAGTACATATCCCAGATGGGAAGTTCATGTGCAGAAGGACTTTCTATCCATAACTGACTGGAAAGGGTGCAAATATGAATTTTGGATCAGTGTATTGGAGCATTATGTAAGTAATCTGCTGACTAGAGCTGTCCCATGCAAATAAAATTTAAATGCTAGAAGTAAAGAAATATGTGCAGATATGCTTAGCGATCTTAGTCTCCTTAATTCAAAAGAATCCTAGCAAAGTCCCTTATGCTCCCCTGATACCCCAAAGGGCACTGCTGTTCTACCTCTCTAATGTATAAAGATAGATAATAGGATCTCTTGAGTTAAATCAGAAAGTCACAGAATATACAGATTAATTTTCTCCTCTTGTGCAGATAGTAAATAAATATTTGAGTTAGTGTCTGAATGATACTATCAAGAAGAAATGTGTATCATTGCCTTAGGAATCATAACACTGATGTTTTAACTGGGTCAAAGTGTTTTCTCATATTAGAAGTTAAATGCAGCTACTGAGTTTTGGCAAATACTCCTTGGGTGAAACAGCAGCAAACTGACAATGTTATTCCTCCATTTGGAATATACAGTTTTCACTAATTACCTTTTGGAGTTAATTCAGCATCTGAAATCTTTCATCATAAAATGAGCACAATTCTCAAAGACCACAATCAGACAATGGTAGTTATGAATGACATTTTGGTGCTTGGGCTTGATGAAGAGTAATATAAGTGGGCCTGCTAGAGTCACATGATGAGAAGCCAAGGGATGTGTCTTGAAGTGTCAAAGTTCAAGCACTGTAAAGTGCTGTTTGTCAAGACTGAAATCCAATATTTTAGACTGTATTGATTGCAATGGCATTAGACTAGATAGACTTAAAGTAAAATCCGTAACTGACTTACTGACTTAACAAATACAAGTAGTTTCATAGTACCAACAAATGCTAGTTGTGGTAAAATATCTGAACACATTTTTTGCCAGTAACCAGACCTCTCTACTGTCCCTATTTTGGAGGAACATTCTTGTTTTCACGTCTGACTTAGCACTGCACGTAATGCACCTGTTTTTGCAGATATGTCCCTATTTTCAGGTTTGGTTTCCACCTTCCCACAATATTTTGAATCCCGCCATATCACATCTGATTTTTGAAGCCATACAGTCCACACACACACACACACACACACAATACAGTGGTGTCCAACTCAAGGTCTATTTTGTTAGTAAGTACACTGATTTCTGCATACTATTTTTATGACACTCAAGTTAATCATCGGTAGCATACTAAACATGGTGAATAAAATGCATTTATGTTCTTTGTTTGTAAATAGCCTGACTTGTATATCTGATTCTAGTGCCTGTGTTATGAATAGATTGAATTAATTTTGAAGTTACGAATTTCCATCACAACCATCTACTGAATGTGCAGGCAGTAATTTTAGTTCAGGGATTGTTCATATCCTGAAAGTATTCTTGATTATTCATTTGCACGATTCTAGTAGTTTTTACAAGTGTAATGTTATCAGTCACAAGTGAAAGCATACCCTTTCGCCATACAATCAAAAGTGTATTTTTAATTTGAAAAAAAAAACCTCCCCATTAATTTTCCATTCTTGTAGAGAGACGTTGACCAATATTACACTGTACTATACTAGTATATGCCTATAGTGCTGAGACAGAATTCTTTGGACTTTGGTTGCTATAATTGATAATGTGCAAACTTGTAAGTAAGGTTTACTTTAATTTATAACATGCTTGCTTTAGATGAAAAAAACATCATATAATATATATTCTGAAACTAAAATCATTCATAAATCATGCATTACTTGTTTTATGGGCAAAGTTAATATACTATGAGTAATAAAAAAATAATTTTATTTTTGTCTTTACCCTGTGGCATACAGGAATTAAGTCTTGTTTATACTCATATGATGCAAGTTCATTAATGGCTGAGGCTCTGGAAGGTCTGTGGCAGGAATGGGTGGTATTGAGCAGCTGTTAAGGCTGTTGATATGTGCTCTATGAATCCCCTGGGGCAGCAGCAGCTTCATTCAAGTTACCAGCCACCTCAGGCATAGGGTTAGGTTTAGGTTTAGGTTTATCCCTCCCTGTTTCCCAGACTGTCCAGTTCCCTAACACCTGACTCCTGTTTGCAAAATGAGCTGGCCTGATTAGACTCTTGCCTATAACAGGAAATAAATGGGCAATAAAGCCCTAGTCCTTTCTATAGTATTGTTCCTGGCCCTCACCCTAAAGTAGGGATTTGTAGGTCAGTTGGTGCTGATAGAGATGCCATGGGGCTGACCAAGTAGAATGGGTAGAAATAATCAGAAATATAATCTTTGTCATACAGCAGAGTTCTCACAAAAAATAAGAAGTACTATCAAGAACTGTATTAATATATTTCGATTTGTAACTTCTAGGTACTGATCTGTTTGTAATACAAGCAACTTATTAAAGAAATAGGTTGTTCCTTGTACTAGTTATATAAAACTCTACAAATTGTAAAACTGCTATACAACTGCTTAAATAGTTGCTAACAACAATCAATATATGAGAGCATAAAGACTTAAGAAAGACAACAGATATCTGCAAAATTCCAAAAACATAGCTTCACTAAAAGGATTATAAGAAAAATTTCTCATTGTCAAATACAGTTTTAAAAGGGTTTGCAAAAATCTATGTCTGCAGCACGTCATTTGCTTTACTCTTTAAATGCAAGTAAAAATGTAAAAAAAAAACACAAATAGAATTGTGATTAACCCAGATTATTGTTTCTGGTCCTTCTTTCTCGTAGCTTTAATTTGCAAAACAAACAAATTCAGTATATGTATACAATAGATCTAAATCATTAACATCCCTCTACCTGCTTCTCTCCCAATGTATATCTTCCATTTTAAAAACACAGGAGAAAATTCTGCAGCATGGGGTAGACACTTGTGAAAATATGGCAGTATGTTTGCATCCCAATTTTGTCATCTCTTCTCTGTTACAGCTTCTTGTTCTGACAGTACCAAACAGTTGAGAAAATTATGTAGTTTTTTTTATGTATCTTCAGAAGGCTGTATAAGAGTGATGCAGTACTATTTTATATTATGCTTTAAAACTTTGGTTATTTTTCTGTAATCTCTAGTTTGTTATTAATTAACAAAGGTTTGGATATGATTTATGTATCTGAGTCACTTTTCATTGATTTATGAACGTTTAATCCCATTTAATCAAGCATGTGTTTGTCAAAGTTATTTTACATGTTAGGCAACTCCATAACCCATATACACAAAACTATACCTACCATAAATAACTAATGCCAGTAACTCCAAGGTAACCAAACCTAATAAGTTAGAAAAATGCTGATTATTTCTGGTTTTCTGGGCAACACATTCAGGTGTCGCCAATACTGATTGAGTCATGCAAATGGATTCCAAAGGATTTCCAATTTAATTGTAGAACAGTCTAACAGATTAAATGGATCATCCTGATTACATTAAAAGCCAATATGCATTTGTTAAAATTGAAAAACAGAAAGCAACACTATGCTGTTTATCAAGTGACTGTGTAACACACACACACACACACACCTTCTGAATCTTACATTATGGTGATCATTCTGCATTAATGAAAATGTAAACTGGTAGTTCCTTTTTCTGTAAAATAGTTGCTTTCTATACATGACTTCATTATGTTCCTACATTATAGGAATGCAATTAATCACAGGGTCTAATATATAAGTATGTATAATATTTAGTGCCCTTTAAGTTCTGTACTGACCATTCAGAGTATTCTTAAAAAGAAAATAAATGAAATAATTTGTCTAATACAACTGAACAAACCAGGCATTATAAACCATTATTCTCAAGTGCTGCATTATTCATGCAGTAAAGGTATATTTCAAGTGCCATGTATGAACCTACTTCTGACAGGCAAACCATTATGAAAATCATGTAAAATGAATTGGAGTCTCAGACAATATTGACTTCTGAGAAAATGTGAATATCTTGTCAGTTAAATGAATTTTCTTCGAAAAACTGATGTTATCAGTGGTCTTCCCCTAACAGTAGTTCTGTGATATAAAGTACTTTTATTAGATCACCTTCCCTAATCCTGTAGCCTGGTAATTCATCAAGAGAAGTGCATTCAGTCTGTATGGGTTCATATATATATATATATATATATATATATATATATATATATATATATATATATATATATATTTATATATATATATACATCCCTTGCCCAAGCTCTCTGAACCAACTCTCCATGTAAAAAGTGTTTCTGATTGGTTCTAACAATTGTGTCAGTGGTGGTACAAGATGAATGACTCATTTTGCCCCTCCCTCACTATGTCATACTTCAGTCAATGTACAGTTCAACACAATCACATCTTTAATCTTACAAGATGCTCATGACAGACAAGCTCATGTGACAAAACAAAACAAGTGCAGCAATGCATCATACCTGTGCTGCAGGCAGAACTATCAAAAATCTCCAAAATTTAATTTGGAAAAGTTGGATATATGACAGCAACAGCAATCAGCAATTGCCTCATGTACACAGACAACCCCCTTCTCCTACCACCCAACACTACAACCTGTGAGAGATGCACTTATATAGCCAAACTGGAAGCAAAGCTCTCTTCATCCAAGACTGGTCTACACAGTCAAGAAGAGAAGGTAAACACTTGCACCACACCACACTCATAACATAGTCCCTCAAAACCTACACCACCAAAACACACACACAGAAACACAAAACACACACCTACATTCATGGAGGCTCTCAATAAAAATCGGCCCAAGCATCAGTGACCTCCAAAGCAGAAATGCAAGCAAACTACACCCCCCAACACAACCCAAATGACACACAGCCCACAAACTCAGTGTGCCATTCAACCACAGCCCATAAGGCATAACAACGTATCCAACACTCTAGTCATAAGTGACTCTATAGTCAGGCACACTGATGTTCCACTCACCAGGCTAAACAAGGAGAAAGTTACTATCAGCTGCCTGCCAGGTGCCAGGATCCACCACATAATGCATGCACTCAGGTCACTCCACAACAAGTACAAATATGACAATGTCATTGTCCATGTTGGTGTGAATGACCTGAGACATACTTCCCTGGACTACATGAAAAGAGACATGGAGGAGAAGCTTCCTGCCATCACCCAGAATGATACCACAGTACAAGGACAAAATGATTGACTTCAACAATTGTCTAAGCTTCTGGTGTCATTCTAAGGGGATCCAGTATTTGTCTGCCTGGGACGACATGATTGACAGACCATGATGCTTTGCCGGAGATGGCCTGCACCTGCCACCCTTGGGATTCCGGATACTGGATAAGGCTCTTGCCACCCCTATAGTGTCTTTTCTAGGCAAGGTTCAAATGACAAATTCACCACCATAACAGGTACAAGCGAGCAAAATCTGAGGGTAATGCTACTCAATGCTAGAATTCTAAACCTCAAAATGCACTCAATCGAGGTACTCCTTAAAATGGAGAACATCGACATCTGTGCAGTGATAGAGACCTGGTTCAAAGCTCCAGAGAGCACCCCTGCATTACCAGGCTATAATTCATACCACACCTTTCGACCACCTAACCCGAAACAAAGCACTAAAGGTGGAGGCGTGTCCATATTCATTAAGGATATCCACACCTCCAGGCTAGTTGCACAGCATAATGCATCCGAGATTATCCAAGTGCAACTAACTCTGGGCAAGACTGCAATCGGAATTGTAGCTTGCTACAGACCCCCCACCATGCCCCAGGACTCCCAGTCCTCATTTCTTGATACACTTGATACACTGGAAAGTATTAGGGTACAACCCAACCCCCTAATATTGGGCGATTTCAACTACCCCACCATTAACTGGGAAAACTACTCAGGTACCAACTCTTTTAATCAACATTTTCTGGAATTCATAAATTCCAATGCCTTAGATCAACTTATTCACACCCCCACCAGGGGCAGCAATATCCTAGACCTGGTCATTACCAACATGAGCAACTGGTGTTCCACACCAGATGTCAATTCCTCATTGGTCAGATCCGACCACAAGCTAATCACCCTAGACATCCACATCCAACCCCCACCCCCAATTAGGGAAACCACTGTAAAAAACTTCTCCAAAGCCAACTTCACACTTCTTAAGACAGAAGTGGCAAACTTCATGACACCCATGCAGATGGACAGTAGAGGTACGACTGCTGAATCCTACACAAATGCACTTTATAAGCACTTACACAAGTGCATGGATCATGCTATCTCTAATAGAACCAAGATGCTATCCTCCAAAAAAGGAAGCCAATCTGGTGGTCCTCTGCCATAAACAATCTCTACAACAGAAGAAAGAAACTGTTTCAAAAAAGAGTAAAATCCCATGACTGGAGGAACTCCCTGGTCAGTCTCAGTAAGAAGCTGAGATCCCTCATAAAATCCTCCAACGCTAGTTATGAAAACAAAATCACCACTGATTCTAAAGACAACCACAAATCATTCTATAGCTATGTCAAGAATCTCAATGGCAGCACTCAGATCTACTCTGAGTTACAGCACAATGGCACTAAATATACAGAACCAACTGATATTATCAACATCCTGGCAGATAGGTTCAGTGCTAACTTTACACCCCTCTCACCCCCTAGAGGGCCCATCTCTATTCTGGAAGAATGCAAAGTTTCTGTAATCAAGGCTGCACAGATAAAAACCTCACTCTCCAAAGCCAAGAACAACAGCATCCATGGGAACTGACAATATCCCAGGCTGTGTTCTACATGAACCTCAAAATGAACTGGCACTCTACCCAAGTACGATGTTCAGTCATAGCCTCACCTCAGGCTTTGTGCCCACTGAATGGTGCACCACAACAGTTAACCCACTTCACAAAGGGGAAGCCAGGACGGACCCCAGGAACTACCGCTGCATTAGCCTGATGAGCCTGGTCTGCAAGGCCATGGAACATATTATCATGGAACTCATAAACAAAGATATTGGTAATCTCCAAACTCTGGACCCTATCAAATTCGGATTTGTAAAAGGCAGATCAGGTCTCCTAAACCTGATTGACTTCTTTGAAGCAGTCACCAAAGCCATAGATGAGGGTAAGGTGGTTCACACAGCTTATCTAGATCTCGCCAAGGCTTTCGACATCATCCCCCACTCTGAATCTTAGATAAGCTCACTAAATTAGGTATAAATCCCTATGTCACAAGATGGGTTGCCAACTGGCTCACGGACAGAACCCACACTGTGAAAGTAGCAGACTCCAAATCCGACTTCAGACCAGTGATATGTGGAGTACCACAGGGTTCAGTCCTGGGTCCTCTCCTGCTTGGTATCTACTTCTCTGAAGTACAGGCTAACACAGAAGGTCTTTGGCTAACAAAGTTTGCAGATGACTGCAAACTAGGAGCCATAATCAAAACTCCTAACGATGTGGACGTACTACAAAAGGGCCTCACTGAGACAGATGCCTGGTGTCAAAGCCATGGCCTGAAGCTCAATGCCAAAAAGTGTATTGTCATCCCCTTTGGTAAAAACTCTGTACTCATGAACTACCACATAGCTGGTAGTCTACTTAATGCTGAAAATGTGATGAGACCTTGGGACACAGGTGGACAGTAATCTCTTCTTTGATAATGACATTGCCACATTGGTCAGGAAATCCTTCTATGTGGCTCACCTCATCACAAAAGGTTTCTCATCCAGAAAAAAGTGGTCATTGTCCCCCTCTACTCATCACACCCATTATAGAGTACAATGCCCCTTTTGGTATGTACCTCACAAGACATCTACCACAACTGGAAAGGCCACAGAAATACCTCACAAAGAGGATTACTGGCCTCAAGCAGATGCCCTACGCAGACCGTCTCAAAAAACTCCAGCTTTACTCCTTCGCATATCGCCTACTCAGAGGCGATCTCTGTCTAACATGCAAAGCAATGTCAAACCCAGAGCTGTTGGACATACTCCATTTAAATAAATCCCACTCCCTCCAGGCTACACGCTCTAGGGACCTAAACCTTGTCACCACAATAAACAGAACATGCTGGAGGGATAGATTCCTGTCCCAGAGACTTCCCATACTCTGAAACAGACTACCTATCTATGTGAAACAGAGCTCCTCATTAGCACTCCTCAAGAAAAATGTTGATGATTGGATGGGAAATAGGAAATTCACCCCAGGGATCACTTCTGTGGCTCTGCTCGACAGGGGCACAGGAAAAAATTTTCTTGGGTGACGAAAGCCAGGGTACATTTTTGGCTAGGCTTGTATAGGCCCTAGGGCCAATAGCCTAGTACCTACCTATGAACTTTTTACATATAAATATAAGCACAATATTTCTGCATCTGATGGATTGCATATTTTCTTATTTCAAATGTCTTTATTCTTATGCAAAAGCATAACAGAGGTAAGGCTCCAGGCTTTTCAAAATAGTTTTTATTGTTGAAGTACACAAGCACTTTCACCATTTAGGCTTCTTCAGGTGTATCAGATATCACATTCACACCTGTATTTATACCAGAAGTCACATGATCAAAAACTAAAACTCTTAAAGACATATAAAAATATATGTATAAAAAGTTTTTCTTTAAAAACATAATATAATAATCATGATTAACTATACATATATCTATATGCACAGTTTACAAAAACATATAAAAAACATATATAAAACACTGTAAAAACCTTAAATTATGAGTGGTTATGTTATCTACTTAATGGTCTGTTTTTCAAAATAGGTCTCAATGGTATATGGTCATTCAGACCATGCCCATCATTCGCTCTCAACCTCAATATCCAATTGGTTTCTTGATTCTCGGTTCATACCTTGAAATCACCACCCCTTAGATTTTCAAAGCATCTACTTATCACCCTAAATGTAAAAGTATGCTAGTCTTCTTAATGTGTTTAGCTAAAGCATTAAACATACTACCTTTTTTATGCGATATATATGTTCTCTAATTCTATCCCTTAATAGCCTTTCAGTTTTCCTTATATAAAATTTACTGAAAATCTTGCAAGTAGCCAAATAAATCACATGGGAAGAATCACATTTATCATTAATAATAAAAGTGTATGTTACACCCGTATCTGGGTGTTGAAATATTGTACTTATATCTGGGGTGCCTTCTGTGCGGAGTCTGCATGTCCTCCCTGTGGTCACGTGGGTTTTCTCTGGGTGCTCCGGTTTCCTCACACATCCCAAAGACATGCAGTAGGTGGATTGGACACTCTAAATTGGCCCTAGGTGTGAGTGTGTATGTGTGTGTGCCTTCTGTGGAAGGCTGGGCACTGGGCTGGCAACTCGACACTGTAAAAACTCCACTGCCAATCATGAGCGGACAGGTGATCCGCTGTGGCGACCCCTAACTGGGAAAAGCCGAAAGAAGAAGAAGAAGAAGATCTATGAATCTACAAAACTGACATTTGGTGCATGGCTTAGTACCTGGATTGTCCCTTTGCATAATTTGATCTCTGGGGGTGCAAAGATGTCTTCTTAATGACTTCCTGTTCTTAAAACGAAATTGCAGATGTATCCCTACCAACTTGCTTACTTGTTTATCAGAAGTTAGAATATTCCAGTGTTCATTTATAATATCTGTATAATATTTCATATTCCTAGAATAACTAAGACATCTTGAGAGGTTGTAAAGTTTTTGACTTTGCTTTCAGTGTACTGCCATCAGTCTGTTTAGAAAAATAGGGTTTAGCCCTACTATATCCTAAATTTCTTACTGATCGCATACTTGAGTCAATCAACTTCTGATCATACCCTCTTTCTAACAATTCTATATTTGTCTTGTTAAGTTGTACCACAAAATCAGATTCTTTAGCATTCAATCTAGAAGCCCTATATGCTTGGTTTTGTGCTACATTTCTAAAAACAAACTGGGGGTGCATACTATCCCTTCTAAGGAGATTATTAACATGACATTCCTTCCTGAACATTTTAGTGCTTAAGTTACTGTCCAATTCTTGTAAGACTGATACATCTAAAAAATTTATTTCACTATAAGAATAATTCAGGGTAAATTTAAGGAAACTTGTTGAAACATTAATATGGTGTACAAAAGTCATAAGCTTCTCTAAAGAGCCTCCCCATAACAAAAAGAGATCATCCACAAATCTACGAAAGAACAGGATTTCATTCCTATATTCACTCATCGCTAAAATATCTTTCTCCCATCTTAGCATTACAGCATTTGCGTAGCTGTTAGCACATGATGTTCCCATGGATACCCCATGACATTGCCAGTAAATTCTATCTCTAAACACAAACGCATTATTTTTCCAACACCAACCTCAGTAACAGTCATGTTAGCTCTACTGTATTATGATCATATTTCCCATTTTCAACCAATAATTCAACAACACTGTTAATCCCATAATCATTTGGTATAACAGTAAAAAGTGAAACCACATCCAATGCTACTAATAATAATTTTGTCTTATCAGTATGTTCTCTTTCACATGTAAAATTATATAAATCCCTTGCAAAGTGTTCAGTGTCCTTCAAAACGTGGTTGGATTGGTTTATAAGGTTTCTAAGGAATTTTTCCAAAAATATAGAAATAGATTCAGTACACCAATTTCTACTAGCTACAATGGATCTCATGGGGGGGTGGGGGTTTGCTTGTTTTTATGTATCTTGGGCAAACCTTGAATCATAGGAATACTGGGGTTGAGAATGAGAAAATAATTTAAGTAAACTTTCATCTATAAAATTCATTCTAACCATCTCCTTTAATTTCTTGTGAACTTAATCAATCATCCTATTAGCTTGTGCTAAAGTAATAGCCTTATAAAATGTATCATCATTTAATAGTGAAAACATTTTCTTATCATAGTCTTCCCTGTCTAAAATTACAATAAGCCCTCCCTTGTCTGCAGGACATATCATAATAGACTGATTCATCTGTAGACTTTTTAATGCTATACATTCATTCCTAGTCAAGTTATACCATTTTTTACTATCACTTTGTATTTTTTGTTCATGGAAAACTTTATAAGCATCATTAATACAAACTTTTTCAAAAGCAGAAATCAAAGGATTCAATTTAGGCATAAAACTACTTTTTTTTTTTCAAAACAGAACCACTATTCTCTTCATTATTAGCATATAGAATTTTTAACATTAAATTCCTAGTAAATAACTTGATATCTAACACAACATCAGTAATATTGGAGTCCATAGTAGGAATAAAAGAGAGTCCTTTTTCTAATACTTTACATTCATGTACTGACAGTTCATAGTTAGATAAATTTACAATTAACTTTTGCTGTTCAAGAAAGCCTTCTTGATAGTGTATGGACTCACCATACTGTCCGTGTGTTTCCTTTTATTTCTTGTTACGCTTCTTCCCCTTGATTGTGTCTGGTTCAGTTGGCCTCTCCCTCGGCTGGCAGATCTGCTCCAGGTGGGTAAAGGAAATTGCAGTCCTGTTGGTCGAGAACCTCCTAAAAAAGTAGGAGAAATAGGGTGAAGTTCTTCATGTAGCTCATGCCCATCATGAATGCTTCCATTCACTTCATGATGTATTTGTGGCTTAGTGGTAATAATTTTCCTTCTAACCGCTGTGGTGTCAGTTACCGGCAGATTACAACCTAACTCAATGGTTGCAGAACCCCTCTCTTTATTCTTATGCCATTTTATGTTCACTTTACATTTTCTGGGCAACTTTCCAAACCTTCCAAATTTGATGAATCTGGGGAAGTATTTCAGATGGCTTTCAAAAATTACTGAAAATGAACAGGTTAACAGAAGAAATAAACTAACACAGATGAACACTGAAATTCGACTGAGCCCTATTCCTCTCCAGAATAGTATCGCCTTTTCTCATTTAAAATGTTTCACAATTTTGATTGAGACACCCCCGTACATGTAGACCAAAATAATATGTTATAATCTAACAAAAAGTTGGCGGACATTGGAAGAAAATCCACACAATATCAAACACAGCATGACTTTTATAAAAAAAAAATCACACCAAAAGCCAGCTTAGAAGGAAAATGGCTTGATTCCTAAGAAAATAAAGTTTAAATTTAAATTGTTCTTTACATCTTTTGGAATGAAGGGACTGTGCTCAGATTCAGGTGCATTCCTATATCACATCACCCAATTTTTTTTTATATTTTCCATTGCTTTAATTTGTTATAAATATGGAGCTTTGTTTAGATGTGATTTTTCATCTCTGATTATCTGTGCTTGAAGGCAGTCTGATACTTTTCTGAATAGATTATTTACTTTTGATGTACATATGTGCTATATACTTTATTTTATTCACCCCCTCCTTTAAAATAAGGACAAGAGTTGACATGATTTATTTCACAAATCATTAGGAGAATGACTTAGGAAATGAGAGGTCATTTATATTTGTTTTTGTTACTAACAAATAAGGATTAATAGTGTGCATTAAAGCTGGTGCTGTGTTTTGTGGTACAGGAGCTATTTTTTTTAAGTTGGATGGAGATGGACAAAGGATTTAAGAACCTCAATATTCAAGACAGTATATATAGATATATGTGTGTGTGTCTGTGTGTGTGTATGTGTGTGTGTATATATATATATATATATATATATATATATATATATATATATACATATATATATATATATATACGGTTTACTATCAGAATTGCAAACGTCACTCGGTTGAACGTTGTATAGTCGAACGCATATGGTCGGAAACACAAATGTCGAAGGCAGTATAATCAATCGAGGAACAGTTTTACCATGGGTCGAGGTAGGGAGGATGTTTGTAGTAGGGTATTATACTGTACACCTACCTCGACCCATGGTAAAACCGTTCCTCGATTGATTATACTGCCTTCGACATTTGTGTTTCCGACCATATGCGTTCGACTATACAACGTTCGACTGAGTGACGTTCGCAATTCTGATAGTAAACCTATATATACATATATGTGTGTGTGTGTGTGTGTGTGTGTGTGTGTGTGTGTAGGTATACATATATATATATATATATATATATATATATATATATAGCCAGTTGTATGTACAAGTGGAAGGAAACATTGTAATCCAATTTTTAACCCTTAAGTCGGAGCTCTCTGTTTTTACTCACCTCTAGCATTAGAACATTTTGGTCAGACAGTTGTTTTGTATAGTAACAAATGCCATCAAAGACAGACTGTAAACTAATTGTATGGTTTTAGCTAGCCAAAGGGAACTTTTACAAAATTGTATTTTTACTGAGAAGGTTTCCCCCTGTAAAGCATCCCACCTTAGAGAAGAAGAACTCTTTAACTGCACTAACTATTGGTTAGGGTTTGGCATAATGGTAAAGGTGTTTGCCTTCCAAATGCAAGCTGCACCTTTGAAGGGGAAATTTGCTAGGCTTAAAAATGGACTGCAAGGGCAGCTAGCCTAGTACTTGCCCATAATTCACAGATCACCATACTGCATTGTCAGTTGTAGCAGAACAAAAACTGGTCTAAACCAAATGACCAGTGAGAGAAAGGTCTGTTTTGAGCAGGTTATGCACCTGTGGGTTGATATACTACAGCTGCATTCTCAAATATTAGAGATGTACTTGTAAATTATTTTCATCCACTTAGATTTGGCCGTAACATAGGCTGGGTCTTTGGAAATTACTTAATCCCATCTGCGAATAGTGGAAAATAAGATCCATGAATGTCTTTTGTGATGAATGTGGAAAAACAAAGTTTTTTTTTTTTTTTGGAAACACGCCCATTTCTCACAAAAGAGTAAATCATGTAAAGTTCAGCATTATGAAGTTCTAAATTACTTTGCCAAAGCCTGGGGGCTCATTTTTTGTTAAAATATCACAGGTGACTGTGGCTAAGTGCAGTCATGCCTAAAATATTTAAGGAAAGCTATGGACTATGCAGCAATTAAATTGAAATGTTGTCTTTTAAAGAAATGGGTTTTATGTTTTATATAGGGCTATTCTTTTGTGGACACCCTTATGGTTTCTTTAATGGATAGAAGAGGGAAGATAGGAAAGAGTAAAAAAGAGTAGACAAAGAGGTGAACACGTACTACAGCTACATATACATATCATTATATTAATATACATTTACATTTGTTCATAGTATGAAAATCTGTTCAATTACTCATACCCATCTTTTTTTAAAAAAGATGCATGTAAGATTACAAACATGTTCATGTTTTCTTCTGCATTTCATAATGGCATTATGAGTAATATTTTCAGGTATACATATCTTCGTTACAACTCAGTGTAGTAGTGAACATTAAGAAAGACAAACGTTTATGATGGGGTCTCTGATTATAACACAGTTTTGTGTGTTAATGACATGGATGCTGAGAAATGAACTTAAAGAGTAAAGCTTTAGAGGTGAATCTTAGCATTCATGTTTTGAACATATGAAATGGTCTCTGATCAGACACCAGATTATAACTCTTTGTAGTGCATGGAGATGAAAGAATATAAAAGAAAGAAACAGTGTAGAAGTGTTAAGTGTTTTACTAGCTTTGAAAGCTGGTAAAACACTTAGTGCTATCAAAAACACAGCCTCATACCTGTCAGCTTCCTTACTTAAGAATTCTGGAAAAATACAAAAATAATGGGGGAACAAATGGTCAAAGTCAGTGACAGTTTTTTTTTTTAATATCGATCTCAGTCATTCAAAAGGTTAATAGTACAATATGTTTTACATCAATATGCAGTTTTTGCAATAAGAAGAATGGAACTCTGGCATTATTTAATGAATGTCCAGTCTTCTGTGATTTAACATAAAATCAAACATTTTACTCGGGGCAGGGTAAATATATAATGAACAATTGGAGAGTTTCTCCAAATTTAGGAACAGTTCAGAGATACAACAGACAGACAAAGTGCCCCACTGGAAAAATCAAAACAGCTTTTAAAAGCATTTTGATATTTTTTTCTGCTCCGATTTTTGCTTATAAGTGTGGCAGAGTAAATTTCTAACAGCTTTTAAAGGTTGTTTTACCTTATGCCACTGTTCTCTGCCAGACAGCTCTGTCCCTAGAATGACACCAGTTCATAGCAATGCTTAATGTTGGGTAATAAGCTTTTATTAAGCACCCTAAGCACTTAATAAGTGTACATTTTTCCTGATATCAGAGCATAATCACTGCCATCCATACATTGCATTGTAATCCATATACTGTAATGCACGCACATACTCTTACTCATAAAAGCTAGAATGAAAGGAGAAAAATGTATTTCAAGTATATAACTCTCTGACCTTATGTTCAAAAAAGCAAAATTGATGACAACTCACTGCACTCAGCCTGTTACCGCATGTGGTACTGACAAATATGACAGTACATCCACTTCTTTTTATCGACTTACACTTCTGTCTTTGTGATAACTGGCATGCACTTTCAAAGGATGAAAAGCTTAGTTAAGTGTAAGTGTTATAATTCATCTGTCAAGGATACTGTGTAATGCTTTGTCATACTCATTAAAGGAAAATACATGTATATCAAAGCTGAGATGTATCAGGCATGCTGATATGCAGGGTTTTGAGTTTGTTTTACAAAACAATCTGTCACTTTTCTGAAAACTCTGGCAATATTATCAGAATATGTCAACATTACAGCTGTCTAAAAGCTGTCCTTGAGAGTTCAACCTCTTAATTTGTAGACATTTCCTCAGTCATACCCAATCTCCTGTAATAACACAGAGCTACATTCCATTATGGAATTATTCCTAGTGTGTTTTATCAGGCAAATAAAGTTGAATACAACCTCTTGAATTAGGATTTATTTTAGATTTTAAAAGCATTGGTACTTCCTTGCTTTAACTGAAGAAGTGAGGCTTTTTTGTGCCTGTATTAGTAATATTGACATTTTTCTGTTTTATTATTTATGAGCATCGGAGGATAATTTAAGGGCTGATGTACAGATATACGAGTCTCTGAGTCATGCTCTACTTTTAAGGCGTCAGTTTTGATGTCCCTTACAGTAAATTGACAGTGCTAACCTTCAAATAAACCCTTTTGAGAAGCAGCTATTCACTTCATGTCTCCTTTTCAGAGGATTGACTGCCAAAACTTTATGTACACTAGTATTATATTTTCAAAAGCTTTCAGGGAAGTGCCCATTAAGTAGAAAAGTACCTGTACTTTATATTTAGAGTAAAGTTCCAATTTGTCTGCTAAACTTTTGTCAGTTTGTGAGTGAGTGGCACAAATGAACTACCATGGCAGGGCTAGCAACCCAGTGGTGTAAACCTTTATTCAAGATGATTGTAACTGAAGTGACACCTCAACCCCATGTGTAAAATATGAAAGGGGGGGGGTTGAGGATGGGTGGATGGATTGAAGTGGCCAGAAATGTTAGCATAAGAAAAACAGCTTTGATTATAGCCACTGTTGCAAAACTTATGATATGAAGAATCATCAGAGGTTAAAATAGGAAAAAAAGCCTTTGATCATGGCTCAGATTTTTTGTTAGACATCTAAATGTGAAGCACAACAGTTCCTCATTGCAAGATGCATTCTGTCATTTATAACATTTGATACTTCTCCATATATAGACTATACCTTAAAACTTCTGTAAAAGAAGCCAATGGGATATATGCAAATTACCTCACTTTATTGGTCTGAATGTATCCATAAAGACTTAAAAAGTAAAAGATTATGGACATTAAGAAGCTGTATGGCTGAAACACTCAATGTCCTTAAGGAGTCATTTGCATATATCCCATGGGCATCTATTACAGGAGGTTTAAGGTATCACACAGTGAAAAGTTTACCTTTGCTATGTTTTTCTTATAGGTTTTACTAATTGTTTTGTCTGTGTGACCTTTTCACTTTTACATGTTTAAACATACATATGCAATTTTCGTCTTTCGGCTTTTCCCGGTTAGGGGTTGCCACAGCGGAACTCCGGTCCGCTAATGATTGGCAGTAGATTTTTACATACCGACTTGCCAGGCCTGATGCACAACCTTCAACGAAGGTACACCCATTGAAATTCAGCCTCTTCAGCATTGTGTATGATTCATTTTTTGAAATCTTGTACTGCATTCATTAGAAATGTTGTAATGTCTGTGAAATCATATTATGCTTGACATTTCAAAATTTTGGCGCAAAAGAAGAAGAAATAAAATGTAAGACGTCACGTACATTGCAACCCAGCTTTCTTCTTCTCACAGTATAGTTAGTAAGACTAGTGTGGATGTCTGAGAATGAAAGGTTATTTAAATATATACTGTAAGGAAGAACACCTGAACTACTGTAGGAAAAAAGAACCACATTTAGTGGAATATTTGCAAGCTAGGATTGCTGGTGAGAGTTGCCAGCCACATTTGAGTGAGCAGAGTCAAGAAAGACAGAAAATGTGATGCCTGCAGATGTTGGAGTGAAAGAGTAAAGGAGGTTCTCTTGTAGATAAGACATTTTCAGTCTGTGCAACACAAGCAACTTAGAGACTTGTCTGAAACTGGAAACCATCTGTAGAAATCTGTTTTGGAAATGGCAAGTAAATGAAAAAGAATGTATTGAAATGATGGTTGGGTGGGAATAATTGTCATTTTTGCAGGTTTGCCTATCCAGGAAGAATGGTAAGGGGTTCACTTGGGGAGGATTCACAGCATGGTGGACACCAAAAATGTTATGCCCTCCTGAAGATGATGAGAGAATGTACCAAAAAATCATTGGCAGAATTAGATCTGCATTAATTTCACTTCACAATGGTGTAGTCCATTAAAAAAAATCCAAATTTATCCATGGAAGAAGATATACCTCAGATAAATACCTGACCCACCTTAAATGTGCTTTCACTTACAAGATGGAAGGACATTTGTTAACGGAGTGAGCCTGCTGGTTTATTAATCTTCTGTGCAGCAAAAATATATTTGCGTAGTTTTAAATTAACTTTTTTTTAACCATTTTCTTCCTTAAAATGGCTTGAGGGGTGGCTGCCAGATGAATTTTTTGTTTTTTGTTTTTTATTAGGCTTTCTTATTCCACAGTCTACTCTGTGTCAACATGATTCTGTATACGTATATTGCAATTGCTTTGATTTCAGACTATCCATTTATTAGTAGACAAAGTTCAAAGAAACTGTTAGTAAATGCTTTCATTGACTCTTACTGGATTGTTTACTTGACCATTTCCTATCATGTATTCCATAAGTCATCTCAAGTCTGCTACAAAACATGGCTTTGACAGAACTCTTGTACAGATTAAGAATTTCTTAGTTGCTATAAACTCTATACACAGCTTACTTATTTAATGAGCAACAGGCATCATATTGTTGCCAGTACCTCCTGAGCAACCCTTTCAGCTAGGATTTATAGCTGACACTTAGAGAGGGCTTGTCTTTATACCTCTCATCACCAAATGAGGAGCACTAGCTCTCGTAATGTGGAACAAATGGGCAAAATGTGGAACACATGCTAACGACTTACTAACAGCTTCAGCTAGAAAGGTCACAGGATGGTTAGAATATGCTGTTTTACTTATAAAACAATATTTTAATGAAATAATATGTTTCATTTGCATTTACCATGGATATCAGTCCAAAACTTTGTAACACTGAATGTGTGAGAGAGACTTTCAAAATGGAACTTTGAGGAACACGAACTTTTTAAAACTCTAAATTGAGTATGTTTCTTGTAAAGTAGTACACATGAGAGGTATGCTTTATACAGCAGTTGTACTGTTGCTGTTTATGTCAGCGAAAACATTGTATAGACCAGGTAACGTAAAGAAGTCATGGCTATTAACAAGCATCATTCTGACACCTTCTGCCAGATGACATCAGTATAATGGAAAATAAGTTAGTTAAAGAAGGTAATGTAAGATATCTTTAGGAAGACTGTGGAATACATTGTAGAGGTTAAAAACAGCTGAAAATAATAATTGTATGCAGTAATATAGGAATTACTTTGAAGGAAGGAAAATATTGTCTGTGAGAACAGAAAGATCATCCATATGCTTAATCATAGCAGTACATCATGTTCAAATCCATTGTATCCAGCTTCACCAATATGAATTGATCACATTAGGTAAATTGCTGATTCTCCTATGATGTGGCAGTTTAGGATAAATTAACTGCCCTGTGGCTGCACAGTATCACCATCTACACGTGGGTCTGGAAAGTAAACTGCAGGGAAAAACATTAGCTTTTAAGGTCACAATGAACAATTTTGGTGGACTGATTAAACCAGAACAGCACTTTATAAACATGTCTTTGAAAGTTCTAGTATTATTGTGAAAAATATCTGCTTATCATGTGGTTGCATGATAAAACAGAGCATGTTTCTATGGGCAGAAAAACAGTTTGATGGGAGACCCAAACTTACTGTAGCCATTGATATGTAATCAGTTAATGGGTAAGAATGTCATTTGGCAATACATTTTATGATGAGAAATTCTTGTATATCAAGTTCAAATTATTTGTTTTGCATTTTAGAACTCTTATTTGCATGTCTTGTTTCATACTTCGTGAAGAGCCTATAATTATTTTCTTTAATTGCCTTCCATCTAATATAAACCTGGATCCTTCCAGTATATAATACTCTAACAAAAAAAAACAGGTCAATGTGTTTTAGTACTGGTGCCATTATACACAGTGTAGATCTGCATATTAATTTTTGAAAGAACATTTGAAATATATATTGTATTGCCCAATTCTAATGTGTATACTATAGCATAGTTAATTGGCTTGCTGTTATTGGAATACTTTGAGTGTTCTGTGTCTTTGTTCACTATGCATGAAAATATGAACTCCAGCAGCCCATTGTCTGCTAGAGTTATGTCTTAATTTGAACTGTATAACCTTTTTTTACGAGAGAGACTATAATTCATCAAAAATAATATGGCACAATACATGCACTCTATGTTCCAGGCTCACAATGGACCTTATCATTTTAGCTTAGCTTATTTATGATGATTATGGCCTTTGTAATATAGTTGAAGCCTCCACTACACATTACAGATGGGTCTTCCAATCAGATTACAGAACAAGACAACTGCAGTATAACCATGTAAATTCCTCCTGTCAGTTCTAAAAGTATTCATTTTAAAGGCCATCCATACAACCGGTAGATAATCCTAATATTTAACTGGCTCAAACACAGGAAGGGCCAGCCAGAAGTGGGTGGTGCAGCTGCTGGTATCTCTTCTTACCTGAGTATAAGCATTGTAGCTCTGACTTCTTTCATAAACTGGGTTCATGTTAGCTCTCGTGTGTTCAGCTTGCTATTTGAGAAAGGGAGCTGTCAGATTGTTTCCTAAATGTAGATATAGGAACCTGCATTCAGTCAGTATTGTAGAATTGTAGCATATATCAACAGTGGCATTTCAGCTAAATAAAAAATAAATATTCACTGCTGTTATTCATTGATGAAGGTAGTTGTTTTCCTACCGTTTTGTAGGACTTAAGGGATTCGGTGGCCATCTTGTACAAGTAGGTGCACAGCAATAGAACAATGGAGTAACAGGATGAGTAAGGTCAAGAGCTGCTGTATTATTCAAGAGGCATAAAAGAAACTAAGAGAGGTTTGACAACAAAAGCAAATTTCTTCAGGTGTTTACAAGCTGGTCTATTAATTGTCAAAGCCCTTTCTGTCATACCTTGAGGACCGAATAGGTAACTCAGCCATAAGTGATATCACTCATTCTGTGATTTGGCAGTCTTGGAGTTAGCTGCATTAGAGAGGTATACAGGGCACGGTCTTATACAAGGATAGTGTAAAGGGCACAGCTTCCTATGGAAACAAAACTAACAGATGTGTCTGTACAGTCTTCTGTTTGCATCCAGCTAGACACTGTGAAATTGGATAAGATGAAGACGGCTGTATCTCTCAGTGTATACACACAGATAACAGATACAATTTATAATGCCAAATCTGACTATACACCTGAAGTTGAATGATAAACCAAATGCTCATAAAAGGTCTAGATATTTTGATTTGTAAGCAAAATATGAAATTCAGTGCTTGTCAGGTCATATGTATAACTGATGTTTCCACAAAAAAATAATTAGTTGCCCAGCATCCAGGCAATAAGCTTTATGAATTTTTGTACTTATAGCCTACTGGACGTCTATTCCTCAAAAGGAATAACTGTGAAAGTTTGACTGTATGACTAATGAAGTACAAGTAATTGACTGCTATTGAAAACCAGGAAGAGAATTGCATAGAAGTAGATGTTGATATTTCATTCATCAACTTAATATATAACAGCCGGTTGACTGTTAATGAAAAAGTAGTTCAAAACGAATTTGAAACTTGTCTTGAAACTATAGCTTAGTAGGTTTATTTCTTCAAATATCAATAGCTGTGCTTTTCTTTGGTAAATTATGTTAAACATTGCTCTTTTAGATCAAGAAGTGATATTTATTTTAAGTACAAAGTCTTCCTATTGAAGTAATACCTCTGATTCATTGTGTATATTTACTCTTGGGTCTTGTGAGTATGCACTAATGGTACACCTTATCAAAATGAAGAATAATAACACTTATATAAGGAGGGTGAAAATGTTGATTAAATAATCCTAACAGAGTATGTTTCATAATGTAATCAGTTTTATAATCTTAAAATTGTTTATTCAGACATTAGCATGAAGAAATACAGGTAAGAGCTAAAACGATAAATAAAAGATAAATATAACTTTATGAAAATATAAAAACCCAGATCAGAAAAATAAGAGATATAAACTATATTACTTGAAATTGAAAAGTAAAAAACATGTGGTATAAAATTCTTCATAATACAGGAGTATGGTTAAATTTATGTCTAATGAGATATAAACTTCTGCCCATTTTTAGCATGCACTTTGACATGTTTTGCCTTGTTCTCTTATAAATGGGTTGTTTGGCATGGTTTAATACCTTTTCAACCATGACAAAAATAACAGAAACTGCATATGACCATTGAAAAAGTATATTATGTATAGAGAAAAATATTACTTTCAGTAATTGCATTTCACTGATATCCAAGATGAGCCATACCACTATTTTGAACCAAAGATTGTGATCATTTATTATAGAATAAAAGTTCTTACACATAAACATTAGTATCTGAAATGCTTATGAAGAAATTAAAAAATAGGAATTATTGGGAGTTATAGTTAGAGAAAAGTTTGAAGAAAAATATTATTTTTGCATTATTTATACTCCAAAAATATGTATGACTTTGCTGTATCCTAAAATATGCCTGAAGCATATGCTAGTAAAGTAAAATATAAGAAAGCAAGAAGTATCAACACAGTTAAAATTAGCACAGATATGTCAAAAGCAGAAAAGATATATAAAAATGTGTGCATTAAAGGGTTGGAAAGTCAGTACAATAAACAATTGCAATTTACAGATATAGTAGCTGGATAGACAAACTAAAAAAGAATGTTTTAGCAAAGAAAAAATGTGTGCAAAAAGAAAAAAATAAATCATTTCGCCTGAATGAGTACAGAGCCAGATGAAAAAAATCTTCAAAAGGTTACAGAAAAGACTATCCCCGGGATTCATGAACCTTGCGCCAGGCGCACGCATAGCGTAGGTGTTACAACGCCAAATATGGCCGACGAGCGATTCAGGTATGATCCAATCCCACGTGCACTACCGGCGTGCGCCGGATCTGCGCAGCCCCCGGCGTAGGTATACTAAACACCCCATGTTCGGTGTTGCACCATGCAAATGAAGGCATATAGCAATTCACAAAGTGGCGCAGGCGTAGCATAAGCCCACGGCAATGTAAACCAAAAAAAACGGTTTACATTTTCCCAAACAGAACATAGGAGTAATGGAAGAGTGTCAGACCCAGGTGTCACACTGTTACCATATGCCAATGGCGAAATACACAGAGAATGTCAAAAGAAAACATGCACAACATGTAAATAACAACTTAAATGGCATGTCCACAGCAACTCACATCAGAACCATAGGACATGTTTGCGGAAGGTGCAATACAATGAAATAATATAACAAGGTTATAAAACAGCAGCGTAATACACAGCAGGGTCACAGCATAATACTCCATGGTATGCATAGAACGCCACAACCACGGTGCAAGGGTTGCCAAGGACTCGCGGCAGTGTTCGGCATGGTAACTATGAATTAGTAGTCAGTGCCATGCAAATGAGGCAGATAATACTGAATCGCAAATCCCCCACTGGCGTAAGGCTGTACCAAACGGCGCAGCGGTAATACACCGAGGAGTGGCTTAGAGGGAATACATGTCATCTGCAGAGGGGTGTGCCACCATAGTAGGAAGCACATTGGAGCACAGCAAACCTGGGCTGTACATCGCAAATCACAGCTGCAGGACCGGGGTGTGGGGTAATAGTTCAGCTGAGAGCACACAATGTGCGCAGAAGTGCATGTGCACGAGGATGACTATGTTCCCTTAACCTAGTCATGTGACGCTCGCCCCGCAAACAACATCGGAAACAGGAAGGTGATGTTAAGAATATGAGGAAATGCGGAAGAAGTGTAATTGGAGTACTAATGAGCAATCAACACTAATCAACCCACGAAGGCCAATTGGCGGCAGCTGACAACTCTGCATGCAGAAACCTGCAAAATGGGATAGGGGAGGCATATGAATGCAAAGAAAGTAGGGGAGGTAGCAGATTACAAAGATAGAAGACCTGACACAGCAGAGCAAAGCAGACAGGCAGCACAACGGCGGCAGCACACAATACGCATGATATGCCATGTCCCAGAAAGTACACATGACAGTGCTCTGCAGGATGCATGCCAGAAAATAGTAGGTGCAACGTGCAGAAATAGTAAGGGAAGGTCAAAAGGTAATCCATGGCAGGCAAGAGTAATGCAACACCAAAGGCAACAGCGTTGTAGTTCCATCGGTAAAACACGGAAGATAACCCCCAGATACGGCCGTACAAACACACCCTATGATATCATCGGTGTGCACAGCACAATAGTATAAAGTGTGAATGCACACAACACACAGCCGTGTATTCCCAAACGCCGCACCATAGGTGTAAACACACGGGGAACTTTTAAAATGTACATGTTGGGTGCTGCCGTGGCTATGATCCATCGGAATGTGTTAGAGACAGACGGTGTTGTGGAGGAGGGTGCCGACAACCACCGTAGGCCTCAGAAGAGAAGGAGAGTGTTCAGACCAAGGGTAACCTACCAGGGGCTACAAGACCTGTAGATAGTAGAGCATTACAGGGTGGACAGGGACACGTTACAGCAAATAGTGGAGCTGTGCCGGCCACGCCTGAGAACAAGAAACAACAGAGGGGAACCCATCCCAGTGGACACAAAGGTATGTGTAAGCTTGCGAATACTGGCCACAGGTACCTTTCAAAGGCCAACTGGAGATATAATGTGCATCTCACAGGCATCAGCATCCAGGGTACTACACCAGTTCCTGGATGCCATGTTACCACATGCCAATGAGCATATATACTTCCCCAGATCTCAGGAGGATTTGGCTAGCAATATGCGCCATTTCCACCGTGTGGCACAATACCCGGAGGTACTGGGTGCGATAGACTGTACGCACATACAAATCAAGTCACCACCTGGCGAGCAGGGTAGATGCTACATAAACCGCAAGGGATTCCCCTCCATCAATTGCCAGGTCATGTGCAATGCTCAGGGCATTATCATGGATGTGTGTGCTGGCAGCCCTGGAAGCTACCACGACTCCCATATCTGGCATGCCTCACAGCTGTACCAGGTATTTGCCAGGGGGGACATCCCACAAGGCCATCTCGTGGGGGATGCTGGCTATGCACTGGAGCCGT
This sequence comes from Protopterus annectens, assembly GCF_019279795.1. Classification (NCBI taxonomy): domain Eukaryota; kingdom Metazoa; phylum Chordata; order Ceratodontiformes; family Protopteridae; genus Protopterus; species Protopterus annectens. The sequence goes on from NC_056743.1 coordinate 304,295,860, forward strand.
GGATGATGACTCCCATCAGAAATGCACACACACACATGCAAGAACGCCATAATGAGGCACACGCACAAACCAGAATAATCATAGAGCATGTGTTCGGAATGCTGAAATCACGGTTCCGATGCTTGGATACATCTGGTGGAGCCTTGCAGTACTCTCCAGGCACATGTGCCCACATAGTCATAGTATGTGCCATGCTACATAATATGATCCTGCGGAAGCAGCTGTTGCAGGGACATAACGGTGAAGGGCCACAAAGCCCACCACAACTGCCAAGGCCAGTCCAGGCACAGAGGGTTCCAGACCAGGAACACACTGTGCCAGCCCCAGTAGGCAGACGGAGGCGTACCCAATATGTCTACGCCTTGGCAAAGAGGGAACGTATAGCACATACTCTGACAGCGTAGGCCCCATGGACTGACACCTCCCTACCTGCACACACAGTGAAATGGATAGCACACAAACATGACCACCTGTAAAGTGTACTGTATGGGTGGCCTCATGTGTGACTCCAACATAGGCAGCCCCCAAACACTGTACACCCAACAGCCAGTGGAGCATGTAACGCCAACACCTGAACAGTATGTGGGTCCTACGGCATACGGCGTTGCTGTATGCCTGCCACGTTCGCCGCTAGATGTATACATATAAATATATATATATATATATATATATATATATGTGTATATATATATATATATATATATATATATATATATATATATATAGAAATATATGTACACATATACATATATATACTACAGTTAAGACAGGTAATCCGAAGGATATAAGGTGACTGAGATGTAACCCGCGATATCTGTACATAGTATACATAATGAAACGACAACCTGAACATCCGGGAGGTTCAACATAAGAGGATACCGCCAACCATGGAACGGGTAACATACCGATATGCATGACCACGAGGCGGAAAGATCGCCAGACCACAGTACCGTAACAGTACATGCGCGTGTAATAGTATGATGATATGTAGGGAGAGGTAGACACCGCCGCCAGTGTTGCGGTCCACGTAGGTACTGTGTGCAACCGTCCCCGTGAGTGCCGTAGTATGTGTACGTGTGCGGTGAGGGTGCCGTGTGCGTCGCTGTGTGAGTGTAATGTGTGTGTGTCTGCAACATGTGTATGTTGGTGCCACGTTAGAGGCAGAGCAGAATATTAGGTGTAGGCATACGGTAAACTAGCCTCAGGCATATGTACACTACTAGCCCCAAACTAGTAGTGAAAGCCCCACCCTGGCTAGGTGTGTCGCAACGTAGAACAATACAAAGTGAAAATGTCCCAGATGGTAGCACAGGAATATACCCCATATGAAATGGAAAGGACGTATGTAATAGTCATGCCTGTATGTACGACACCGATATGTTAATTGCAATAAGATACGTCGGCAAAGTCACACGGCAATAGGTATGTACCTCGGAAATACGTATGTGCTACCCCAGTACTGACCGTGGCCACATGCCGGCCCGTAAACACCGCTGTGTGTTCTACAAGTGTCAAACAATCAATCCCCATCTGAATATGTGCCAACCACTGGCAAACAGGCTATCCCAACAACAGGACCACAATGACTGCAAATATCTGGGACAGAATGACAAGGGATAGTTGTCACGTACACACAACCGCTGATATACCACAGATGTTACGGAGGTATACATGCATCAAGCTCACCCGCAGGCGATACCGACACCACATGACAACAGCCCAACCAACAATCCCATAACAAAAGACAATTAACTGTCAACTCTTCAAGTAGGGACGGAGCACACAGACAACTATACTGGTTATGTAGAGATGCAAGGCCCACAAACCGTATCCGTGACGTACAACCACCGACATCCCCCACTGTACATAATAAAGGAATACAAACCGTAACAGCAGCACAGACATACAGTCGGTCAATGACATCTGCATAACCACAACATATCGCATGGGGGACACAATTAAAGGCGGCTGCATAATTGCATGCGTTGTAGAAATGCAATCAATAGCCATGTTTAGTTATGAATGCAATACTCCGTTATTATACGTCGGCAGGACAGGTACACCCACTTGTTGAAACAAATACTACACCTGTCACACACAATCCATGGGTTGACATGAATGCAGACCATACTTGTTCCCATGCATAGCAGATGCAGTCACACATAACATAAGACAATACAGACCATCCCCACGAAGGTAGGGCGAATATCCAACGCCCAGGCGGAGAATCCAATTATACCCCAGTATCGACGCGTAATTACCGAATGGAGTAGATGCACAGGTGATATGCACGTAATTACGCACGTACACATAGCCGCTGATATACCACAGAAGTTACGGGGGTATACATGCAGCAAGGCCACCTGCAGACGATATTGGAACCAATTAACAACAGCCCAAGCTACACTCCCATAACAAAAGACTATTAACTGTTAACTCTCCAGGTAGGGATGGAGCACACAGGCAACTATACTGTGTATGTAGAGATGCAAGGCCCACAACCCGTATCCGTCACGTACAACCACCGATATCCCCCACCGTAGATATTAAAGGAATACAAACCGTAATAGCAGCACAAACATACAGTCAGTCAATGACATCTGCATAACCACAACATCTCGCGTGGGAGACACAATTAAAGGCGGATGCATACTTGCATGCGTCGTATAAAGGAATACAACAGCCATGTTACAGTTTTGAATGCAATACTCCATTATCATTCGTCTTCAGGACAGGGACACCCACATGTCGAACCAAATACTACACTCTACACACACAATCCACAGGTAACATTACTTCGAAATATACCTGTCGCCACGCATAACGGTTGCAGTTACACATAACATAACACAATACAGACCATCTCCACGAAGGTAGGGCAAATAGCCAATGCCCAGGTGAGGAATCCAATTATACCCCAGTATCGACGAGTAATTTGCAAATGGAGTAGATGCACAGGTGATATGCACGTAATTACTCACTGAGGAACAGCAATTGGTGGGATGAATTCACATGTTGCAGGTATCGACGGATATAAGGATGACTCGCAGGATATCCAAACCGTATGCTCATACCGAACCAGCAGTGTACAACCGAAAGCGAAAGAAAATGGAAAAACGATACACGGAACGAAACACGGAATGAAACACTGACAAGGTATGTAGAACACACAATATGTATGGTTGTTTAACGCATGATGTGTATGACGAAGCTGTACTGTATGTGAATGGTGGTTGTAATTAATTACACTTGTCCGTAATGCAGAAAGTGGTGAAAGGTAGTTATGTAGTGATACCCTGCCGAGCATACCAACGCTTGTGCACACCATGTGTACAGCAGTGGGACATCATGTACACAGCGGAGACACCACAAGGGCTGCCACAGGGGGCATTAGAGAGAACAATGCCATACCACACGCCGTTGCTGGCAGTGGATGTCCAACAAGGAAGTGCCATAGCAGGGGATAGGACATGTATGCATACTGTCACAGCACGCATGTGTATGGGAATATACCGTTGATGTCATACGTAAGGTGCGGCCGACGTGCAAGTATGCCCTGCATTAGGGGATACTATGTGAAATATGTGTAATGTAAAGCTGTCTAGGTAGATATGACAAATATCATACACAGTATCACAGGCATATCATGCATAACACAGGTATCGCCTATTGGTATGTACAATAACAGGATACATATGGCCAGAAGGTATGGGACAGAGTAGTAGCATGATAGCTAGCTGAACTGGAAGGGACACCAAGTAACCATGCCCAAAGGACCTGTAGCAGCTGCACAGGTGCACAGTGGGCAACAATGCAGTCTGGCAGGTCCATGTGTAAACACATGTGCAGTGTACACAGTAGTGTCACCTCCCCATGGTAGTGTCCTGTGAACAGCAGAGGCGGGTGTCAACTGCACGTCTACACAGTACTGCTGCTGCGGTGGTACCAGGACTACGTGTCACTCAAACAGCAAGGGAGGTATCACATGAACAGTGCTACTGTGTGCCCCTGCTGGATGTGCACAGGACCTATGTTCCACAGCATGGTGTGTGTTGTGTTTGTGGAAGTAACACAGAAGCCCAGCCCATGCAGTGTGGTGTGTGTGCACATATCCAGGAGCAGTCCGTTCACACTGCCCACCGCAGATGTCATGTATGTGGTGTATATGCATCAGTAATGTGGAGGACATGGGCCGTGTCAGAGCAGAAGACACCCCTGAGTATGTGGTATGCAGATGTGTACAGATGTGTTGTCCGTATGTCAGCCGCATATGTAAACCGTCTGAGCCTGGTAAACATTGTGGCATGACAATGTTGTGCCATGTAAAGCTGTAGCTGTTGTTAAAGGTACACCATAAATGTGGTATTGTACCCTTGACTATGTGTAGATGTGTGTATTTCACAGGTACAATGGCTACCTATGTACCAGCATCACATACAGTACAGATAGGTGTGGCCTTGCAGAAGGATATCCATGCCACAGTGGAATACAGTAACCACAGGACTGTGTGTGGCATATGTATGTACAGCAACCATATACAATGTGATATGTATGTACGGGACCAGTATCCATGTGATAGTCAGTGGGTGAATGTTGTTATGCAAAGGTGATGTGCATGCACCATGTGTCATGCATCCCGATGCCATGATACTCATATGATGTATCCGCCACACTGACACCCATATGGTTGGTATCGGTATGAGCTGGTGGAGCAATAATGGCGCTTGGTATGTAAGCGTGGGATATCTAGGCATGGACAGTACTCTGTGACAGCATGTTCTGTATGTAAGCATATAGTGAACATGAGGGGCCCCATGACTGAGGACTGTGTAATGCCATATGTACCTGACATGTAGTAGGTACTATGGTAAGCTCGCACCACTGTGTGACCTGCCCATGAGCCACATAGCATAACATCCTGAGACACAGGGTATGATGTGCAGGTGGATGTGTAAGTTGCCAATACCAGACCGTGGAATGGTGCTGAAGGGCAATGTGAGGACAACGTCTGATGTGTCGGCCTCTGTACCACCCCAACCGCCCATGCAACGGTATGACAGGTGGCCAGCATGTGTATGTGCCATGCTGTGGCATACACAAGCCCAACATGGGTGCTAGGAAAGGCCTGGAGGCCATCAATGTGTGTGGGAATCACGTTCGTGAGGATGTGCCCCATTGCCATTCAGAATGGTCCAGTCATGGGTGTATGACTACATTCCCACACGTGCAATGCAGTGCCACCCGTGGGTAGTGCGAGAAATGACGCTGTGCGGCGGTCAGGGTACACAATGTCCGACAACAGGCTAGCAGTGAACATAGTGGCTTGGTGCGGAGACATATACTGAACAGGTTGGTGTGACATTACAGCTAGGGACATCGGAAGGTGACATCGGGCCAGCATCCCAGGACATATCGTGTGCATGTCAGTACTGTGTATGTGTCCACAGGGACACTACGATGTCCATGTACGGATTGCGACCCTGTAGTGAGTGAGAGGGTGTATTGTCAGTAAGTACGCCATCGCCTGGCACGTTGCCAACAGTAGCTCGGTCTGCAATGCCTGGGTGACTATTGTATGTGACATCAGATGTGGATGTAGCCAAACAATACAGACATACCACCACAATGCCTGAGGCCCCACACCGCAATGTGCGGCAGTCATGTTTAGGTAGCTAGCCTTGGAGTATGTGATCATGGACTTCGAGGACCCACCATGGCTGACAAGTGATGCACCCCACACATGTGAATGTACACCACTGTGCAACAGCCTGCACATGTGGTTGTACATCATATGTGCATGGAACAGGACCACCACAGTGGCGTCTGTGAACAGGTCACTACTGCCACGTCTCTGTGTGGAATAGCATGGTGTCTGCAATTGTGTACATGCTACGGAAGCGCACTGTGGTATGTGTCAGCATATGCATGTGAACTGTCCATCTTCTGGGGTGACATGCCGTTAACAACTGCTGTCAGCAGACGTCAGTAGTACTGGTTGTTGTACACATGTTCCGTGTATGCTGCGATGGGTGTGTTTCCAGGGTGTGGCTAGCAGGGCCGTGTAGCATATGTGTTTAATCCACCAAAGAGGGGATAACCCCAGGTGCGTCACACCTGTCACATGGAGGTATTGTGCATGCTAAGGGTAGTGTAGGTATGGTATGTGTTGTGTAATGTGTCCTCCAGCTGAGCGGAGTGCATGACTCGAGCATGTGTAGGTACATGGGTGTCTATTCCAGGGAAGTGTGGGTTGCTGTCAGCACATGGCAGTATTAGCTGTCTGAGGCCCAATGTACAGTATAACAACACAGACGGTATGCAACCTGTGGTGTACAATGTCGAATCTGTTGCGTGTTACAATGTGTATAGCGGTCACAAACATGGGTATCTGCACATGGAGCACCTATGATGCATTGTGTTAGGCAACTATCCAGGATGTGTGCAAAACATTGTGTGATGTATGAACCCCTCACCTGTGGGTGTTCCAGTCCAGGTATGTGCCTGGGAGGTACGATCCGTGTACAATCCATACTCGCAGGCATGCTGCGCAGAGCATGGAGGCAGGTCCCAGTCACCGCACAGATATATGAGTGGTGCAATAGTGTGTGTGCCTCGCTTGTGTGCAGCACAGTGGAAGATGCAAGCATTGTCCTACATGACCCTATGCTGTGCCTGCCTGTTACAGCCCTGCCGGAGACAGTTATGTGAAACTGCCACAGAGGCAGTATAGCATGTGAAGATGTACATGTGTGTTCCACACCCCAGGCTGATGGCTGCAGGTCATGAGTGCCACAGCAGTGTGGTCGACCAGGACTGTCATAGTGGTCAGATACCACATGCCTGTACAATAACAGTAGGAGCATAGGCAACAGTTGCAGTGACACAGTAGGTCAATGTACAGTGTCCCTGTGTTCAGACCACTGCCTACTGTACACTTGGCTAGACACACACCCAGAGGGCTATAACAATGGTGAGCCATCGCATGTCCCAGTACACGTAGTCTGTGTATTGCCATCACAGGGCAGTCACAATAACATGTTGTATGCGAGATATATTGTACCAGGTGATGTGTCATGTGTGCGTATGTTGAGTTGCAGAGCTGTTCACCCGTCCGCAACATCTCAGTGCATGGTGCCTTGTGTAACATGATGTGTGGAACTGCAATGTGATCCACAACAGGGTCATCCGTGATTGGTGCGTTGTGAATGGTGTAACCCATAGGTCTGCGGGATATACACTGGTGCTTTCGGCTGCCATGCTGGGGACCACCAGTGGTGGCTACAGTGGTCATACAGACATACTGCATACATTGTTCTGGCAGGAATGTCCATTGTTGTAGATGATGTGGTACTACGTGAAGGTAGGTGTGTGTTGTGAATGTTACCCATCCAGACATGACCATCAGGTGCAGTCATGGTTGTCGCCAGCATCACACCCATCCACAGCTGTCAGCACCCTGTCCCCAGTATGGGTAAAAGTAGCCCTCGTACTGTGTGACTAATGTGCAGATGGCGGAACACCTACTACTGGCTGGCTAACAGTGTCATCTAGGAAGGCTATATGATGGCAGGAATACGCTGCTCTAATGTATAATTATGGTATCCCAATGAATTACAATGATTCACATATAGTAAGCCATGGCTGGCATGTAAACCGTGTACAACAATGACTGTGTGACAGACCCAACCAATGTGGAGCTGTGATGAACATACACCCGTTAGAACACCAAATGAGGTACGTTGTCCATTACACATTAGCACCTGAGATGTTAGCAGTACAGCTGTACAGGGCAGCATGCATATTTGATTACAAATACCCTTGCGTGTTCCACCACTGGCCTGTTGTCAGACAGACACCAACACAATGTGCAGCATTGACATGTGCACAGCACATCACCGCTGGCTACAGTAGAACAGGGTTACTGTGTTGACATGTGCACAGAACATCAGCACCAGCCACAGTCGAACACTGTATGTGTTGAACCCCACCGTCATTGTAGCCCATGCCACAGACAGACGTGTTATGCATCTGTGTATGTATGGCTGGGAATGGCCCTGGCCTAGCAGTATAGCTGTGTCAGTGTTGAAAACAACATACTGAATGGGCTTTGTGTGTGAGGTGTGCGTCATACGTGTATGGTCTGATGGATGATACCAGCAGTGCCCCCACTATGTGAACATCCCCGTCCCCATAAATGAATACCTAGGCTGTGCTCAACACCATGGTCCCTGTGGGAGGGATGGTGCTGTGCGGTGCACCCACCAACATGGTGGTGGCAGCAGGCACTGGATGTAGACATATGTGGTACCCATGTCAGGCCGGGGTACCATCCATGTGCACGGGATATCACCGTGTGGGCACATACAGCACTGTGTTGAACAATATCACAGCACATAGCACCTGTCAGGGGTAATGTGTATGCATGGATGTGCGATACCAGCATGCACCATACACACCCCCACCAAGCAGCATGCTGCCTACATTGCAGAAGGCCATTGTCCACACCATGATGATAGACATGCGACATGTCCATATACCCGTAGTAATGACATATGGAATGGCAGCCACCCTCCCAATACTGGTATCCCAAAGGCGGGACACATCCCTGTGCCATGTATGTGATATACCCTGCCATACCATGCAGCCCTGTCCAGCAAGGCTGCACGTGCCATCACAGTCATTCATGGTGCCATGGCCACATGGCACGTGCACTATCAACTGACCAGATCAGTAATGTGGCACTGATGCACCTTGTGGTGTCACAAGTGCTGTGTGTCAGGGTGTACAACGTGTGCGCGCACATGCTAAGTATGACCATCCCTGCTAATGTCATATGATTAGACATTGTCCCATGTGTATCACATGTGCAATACAGGTGAGCCGTGGCAGGTTATCCAATACCCGTACAGTGCTGAGTAGATGTATATGGCACAACACATGCATGTACAGGTGTCCATGTGTATGTGTGCAGTGCTGTGTCTGTGATGCCTAGTGACATATACACACCATCCAGGTGAACAGTAGAACTGTGCACACATCGGGCCATGTGCTGATTGGTATGAACACAGGTGCAGGCAGGTACACATGTCCACAGCAGGTTACCATCTACATGGGGTATGTACAGTGTGATGGGTTGACACAGAGATATGATATGATACCCACTGCATAACGGTGTGACAGGTGTGACAGCAACACGTCAGCTGTGTCAGTGTCATGATGCATCTCAGAGATTACTGTGCAGATGTCGTACATGTCATAGCAATGTATGTTCAGCGGTATGCCAGTACATCAGTGTGAATGTGACCTGTCACCATCATTATGTCTTACAGATAATGCCTCGTTCACAACTGCCAGCCTTCAGCTGCCAGGAGGATGAAGTAATCATACCGTTGCTCCATGACAACTATGACCTGCTATTCAGCCATGTTCCACAGCAAGCACAGCAGCGGGATGACCTGTGGCAGGATATGCGCAGGAGGGTGAATGACGTGGGTGGCAACAACCGCACCTACCAGCAGATACGCTGACACTGCACGGACCTCATACGGCACGCAAAACAGCGTGCTGCCGCAATTGCCAGAGAACAAGGTGGAACAGGTGGTGGGCCACCAACCCAGCCCCCACTCACACACACGGAAGAGCTCCTGGCCAGTCTGGGGACACCCAGGGAACAGCATGCAGAAACACTAGCCGCCATTGTGGAGGTGGGTGTCTCCCAACCAATGAGTCTGGAGCTGCCTGGTAAGTCAGTCTTGCATATGAGTATGATATCCACTGTAGGTGTAGGTGTCACTGCACATCATGTAAAGTAACAACACATGCCAGGTATATGGGCATACAAGCCGCATACTACAGTATGCTATGTTGTGTTTGCAGACGTGTGCATACCACATGCTATCACACAGGTACATGATGTGACATGCACAGTGCGAACTGTGGCTGTCATACAGTCATGGATAATGTTTATACTGTTGTGTCGCCCCTATACAGGCACCTCTGGCATGTCGCACAGACATGGGTCCATCGCAGGTGAGACTGTTGTTAGTAACAGGCATGTTACAGTGTAGAGTTATTCGCCATATGGCCAGGTATAACATGCACACCTGGGTTGTGTTCCAGTCACGGTATACAGGTTGCACCACCAGACACACACATGCCACCCGTGTGCAGTAGATACAACCGTTATCATACACCGGCATGAAACCACCGTACCTGTCAGTGTGATATGTGCGGTCAGCTATGCATACAACGGAGGAGGTGTTCTACAATGGATGCATATGTAGTATGCATTGGAACACCATTCGTGGTACGCACACAGTACCACACAGTGAGCAGTGATCTGGGCAGCACACAGGTGTCACCAATGTGACATATGCCCCTGCATTGTGTGCACACGTTGTGACACGCCACCCGACATGTCCCACGCCCGTGGTGTTCTGTCTGCAATATTGTCACACCATCACATGACCTACACCCGACATAGCAAACATCCACACTGTTGTCTGCATAGCCCTCTGGATTGTGACACATCCGACATGTATGGGTGTATGTCACATGGGACACCACAGGAATGGGTACACGATGCCCATCATGCACAATTGTCCAAGACCCAGTCACACATGGCCATGGGTGATAGCCACAGGCATATTGCCACACAGTACGTCTGATGTGGATAGACACCGTTGCACATTGTCCACACATAGTGTGATCATAGCCGTAGTGGACCACCTGTACATTTGATGTGGTACAACAGACAACCGGAATGCCTGTCTGCAGCCACAGGAGGTGCCACCGATGTCTACCATATACGTGCTGTGGAACAGCATGACTGTGTTGCAGTCATGGCAATGCAATGCATCCATGTTATGCATCGCACAGCAACATACATGTGTCCTGTTGCCATGCAGTGGCACAGTGCCTGTACTCCCCACTGTATAGCTATGTACACGGCTCACACTAACCACAACTGCACAGACATATTTGCTAAACATGCATTCTATCTGTAGGCTGTACACACAACACTGCACTGTGAAGCCCATTATGATGCGGTGCATGTGGCGGGACACCATTGTCACACATGTCCACATGTTACCGCACATGTCAGCGGATTACATGTCAAGGTAACGTCAGCCATGTGTACTGTTAACCTGTCTGTGGCCACATGGTGTATCACGGTGATGCATGCAAACTACCATGATTGTGTGTACTGCATGCCTACTGATATGACACCTGCTTGATGTAGTGTGCACCCCAGGGCAGTATGCATACTAACACTATTAATGTCTGGGCTGCATTCCCTGTGCTGTAGTGTGGGAATGCTGCATGCCATCTGCAATATCACATGCATGGTGTGTCTGCGTGTGTGTGTGTGTGTGTGTGTGTGTGTGTGTGTGTGTGTGTGTGTGTGTCTGCGTGTGTGTGTGTCTGCGTGTGTGTGTGTCTGCATGCGTGTGTGTGTCTGCATGTGTGTGTCTGCGTGTGTGTGTGTACGTGTGTGTCTGCATGTGTGTGTGTGGGTCTGCGTGTGTGTAATGTACCTTACAGTATGTCTTTGTATTCACAGGTGGTGTAGGTGCGTTCCCCTCCTGCGGTCCATCTGATGTTAGTGTCCCCACAGATACTAGCGGTGGTGACCATATGCATGAGGTACAGGCAGGGTTGTCAGGGGCAGAAGCTGTGGCATTGGTTACCATCCCACCTATGTCCCCCTCATCCCCGCACATGGTTCTGATGCCGACACATACCACATCACCGTTGCCCATAGAGGAAGGACAGTCAGCATCTGTTGGCATTGAGCAGGAATGTGTGGTGGCTACAGAAGGTGTGCCTACACACCATGTTGCCAGTGTAATGACTGGTGATGTGACACACAGGCATGTGGCTGGTGCTGCTCGTAGGAGGAGCTCTGGCAGACATGCACCTGCTGTACAGGGCGCAGCAGCTGGTATCACCAGACGCATGTTCCAGACTGTAATGGTGGCACAGGCACGTGCAGAACGGCAGAACCAAGAAGGGCAGAGGCTGCAGAGGGCTGCAATCCGTTCCCTAAATGACAACATCCAGTCATTGGTGAATGCTCAACAGCAGATTGCTAATGTACTGGATAGGCGATTAGGTGAGATGGTTGGAATCCTCGACCAAGGCATGGCAATCCGCGAGCGTGAGCTGTCTGTGCTGGAACACCTGGTAGGGGTGAGGCGTAGGACACGTGGGCATAGGCCAGCAACACCACCTAGTGTAGGTCGACGTGTGCGTGCCACCTCTCATGCCCACTCACACAGTGCCGGTAGCAGCAGCAGTGCAGCTGGTGCTACACCGTCCACACCAGAACACAGCAGGCCACGTGGACGTGGCCCTGGCCGGTCCCAGCATGGACACGGTTCCAGCGGACATGTGTCATCGGAGAGTAGCCACTCTATACCTCCACCCGGTAGTGCCCATGCGACCCCAGGCAGGCATGGGTCACGTGGCCGCAGACGGACACAGTGAGCCGTACAACCTCCACTGTACAGTCTGCGGCTGCCAATTATACCCCGTGTAGGCATCACATATGGCTGGACTGTGTGCACACATACCCACACACGTCAGACACAACTGTAGGGCTCCACCACATCCACATGCATTCTGCACAGTCATGCCCAGTAAACTCACCGGCCCTTACACACACACATGATGTCGTCCATTGGTGCAGCCTATGCCCCTGGCAGACATATCATCCTGTGCATATGATGAAGCCTCTGCCGCATCCCTGTCATCCACACCATCGGTGCAGGGTTATGCAAATATATTCTGATGCACAGGGTGGACAAGATAGTGAGAGGTGCATGTAATACCTGTGTATGCATAGCGTGTGATGTGTATGTTGCAGTGGTTGTGTATGAAAACAGACTGGTGCGTATGTGACGTGGGTTGTGTACTGTCAACATGCAGCAGACATACCATGTAGTGCAGGTGCAGCATGCATTGAGCTGTGTTCACGGTATGTGTGACGGTTGCATGTGTAGCACCATGTTGGTTCTGATAACCTGAAACCCTCCTATGATGTACTCGCATGTGCCTACAGGGAGCACTGTTATCGGTCCCCCACGTGTAGCTGTGGATTACCCACAGGCACATCTGGCAATATCAGCATACCACATGTACCCGCAACCTGCCTGGACACCTACATAGGTTCATAGGTGCATAGGTACATACTAGGCTATCTACCTTACAGCATTTATAAGCCTAGCCAGAGTATGTGTGGCTTTCACCACCCCTTAGGATGAGGATACTATACCCATTAGTTTGCTGTGCCTCTGTCCAGCAGTGACACAGAGATGATTCCCGGGGTATACCTACAATCTCCCATCCACTCGTCAAGCTTTCTCTTGAACAGAGTCAGTGAGGGGCTCTGCCTCACAAGGACTGGGATTCTGTTCCATAGTGTAGGGAGTCTCTGGGTGATGAACCTGTCCCTCCAGCACGTCCTATTTATATCCGTGTTGAGGTTTGTGTCACTTGCTCTCGTGGCTCTGGTTGATTTGGATCTTATGAGGTGGAGCATGTCCATTAATTCCGGGTTGGACATGGCCTTGTCTGTCAGGCACAGATCACCTCAGAGCAGATGGTATGTGACTGTATAGTGCCGGAGCCCCTTCAGTCGGGCAGCTTGTGACATATGTTTGAGCCCCTTTATCCTTTTGGTGGGGAACGTTTGGGGTCCTTCCAACTGCTGCAAGTGTCGGGTTAGGTACATTCCGGATGTACTCGATCATTGGTCTGATAAGAGAAGAGTACAGGGGTACAATGACCTCCCCTGATCTGGATGTGAATCCCTTCATGATCAGGTGGGCAATGTAGAAAGTCTTCCTAACCACATTGGCAATGTGAGTGTCAAAAGAGAGGTTACTGACAAGTTGGGCCCCAGGTCCCTGATAACGTCGTCCGTGTTTAATGGATTACCACCTATGTGGTAATTAGGGGTTACCTTGTTTTTCCCAAAGGGTATGACTATACCTTTCTTGGCATGTAGCATAAGGCCATGGCTCTGGCACCAGTTATCCATTTCTATGAGACCTCTGGTGGATGTCTGTGTCTGATGGGGTGCCGATTATGGTGCCCAGTTTGCAGTCATCTGCATACCTTGTCAGCCACAACCCCCCATGTTTGCCTGCATGTCAGAAAGATAAATGCCGAACAAGAGGGGGCCCAGGACTGAGCCCTGTGGGACACCGCTCATGACCGGCTTAGAGTCTGACATGGCACCAGGAACTCTAACCCTGTGGGTTCTGTCCTTGATCCGGTTTGCAACCCATCTTGTGACATATGGGTCTACATCTATGCTGGTGAGCTTTCCTATGATGCCCGCTTGGGGTATTGTGTCGAATGCTTTTGCTAGGTCAAGGTAGTCTGTGTGAACTGCCTTACCCTCATCAATGGCCTTATTGACTCTTCCGCAAAGGTCGACCAGGTTCAAGAGGCAGGATCTGCCCCTGACAAAGCCGACTTGGGTATGATCCAGTGTATGTAGGTCCCCAATGTCTTCATTTATGAGCTCCATTATGATCCCCTCCATAGCTTTGCAGACAAGGCTCGTCAAGCTTATAGGGCGGTAATGTCCAGGGTCCAAAGAAGCACTGCCTTTGTGGAGTGGGACCACAGTTGCCGTATGCCATTCTTTGGGTACGTATCCTGTAGTAAGGCTAAGATTATACAGCAGCCTTATGTGTGGGTTTAGGTCCTCATTGAGGTCGTGTAGCACACAGCCAGGGACACCGTCCAGTCCCATTCATGCTGTGTTGTCCGCTTTAGAGAGTTCAGCTCTCACCTGGGCATCTGGGATGTTTGGGAGGCTAGACTCTGGTGGGATAGATATCTCACCTCTTGGGGGGGAGGGAGGGGAGAAATATGCATGGAACCTGTCTGCCAGTATGTTGGCAATGTCTGTGGGTTCAGTGATCATTGTACCATTCTGGACTAATTCCGAGCATAACTGTGAGCTTCCACCCATGTTTCTACCATAGCTAAAGAAGGCCTTATGGTTGTCTTTTGTGTCTTTCGCGAGTCCTCTCCCACAGGTGGCCTTGGATGATTGTATGTGTGATCGTATTTTACTGCCAGTATTGATCAGAGATGCCTTCCGTGTTAGGGAATTTGCTCTGCCATGTAGTAGCTTTCTCCTCTTGTTGTAGAGTTTGTTTATGGCTGGGGTCCACCAGACCGTGTGCCTGCCTTTGGTGGTAAGGGTCCTGATGTTATTAGGGATTGCTTGATCCATACATTCCTGGAGGTGCTCGTAGAAGGCATTTGTAAGGGTTTCAGCAGCGTGGGTTGTGTTTTCCAATGGCCCGGAGGCCTTGCAGGGTACCACTCCAGTCTTAAGAAGTGTGAGGTTTGCTTTTGAGAAGTTCTTCACCGTGGTCTCCTTTGCTGGGGTTGGGGGCGGGATGTGGATCTCCAGTGATATTAATTTATGGTCTGATCTCACCGATGAGGGATATACATCCTGTGTGGAGCATGTCGTCCCCATGTGTGATGATCAGGTCTAGTATAGTTCCTCCTCTTGTGGGTATGGTGACTAGTTGTTCCATAGCATTTGGGTGTATGAACTCCAGGAACCTTTGGCCTAGGGTGGTGGGTCTTGGGTAATGTTCCCGGTCTATGTATGGGTAGGTGATGTCACCCAATATGATGGTGTTTGGAGTGACAGTCATACTCTCCAGTGTCTTCAGGAAGGCTGTGTGGGTATCCTGAGTATGAGAGGGCGGTCTGTAGCATGCTACAAACTGTAGGGCAGGTCTACCTATGGTTAATTGCATCTGGATGGTCTCCGCTGCTACGTGCGTTGCCACTAACCTTGAGGTGTGGGTATCCTTTATGCATATGGAGACTCCCCCTCCTTTTGTGGTTTGGTCCGGATTTGGGGCCGGAACACGTGATATGAGGTATAACCTGATAGTGCTGGGGTGCTCTCAGGAGCCTTGAACCAGGTTTCAGTCACAGCACAGACATCGATGTACTCCATACTGAGGAGGGCTTTGAGGGTGTGCAACTTGGGGTGTAGACTACTGGCATTGAGCAGTATTACCCTTAGTTCTTTCCAGGTTTGTTTTCTAGGGCGGTAGGTTTCTCATTTGAGCCTTGCCTGAAAAAGGCACTATGGGGGTGGCAGGAGCCTTTGCCAATATCCGGAAGCCCAGGGGTGACAGGTGCAAGCCGTCCCTTGCGAAAGAAGCGTGGCTTGTCAAGCATGTCATCCCAGGCAAACAGACATTGGACCCCCTAGACTGACACCGGTAATTAAGCCAATTATTAAAGGTGATCATTTTGACTCTGTATTGTGGCATCATTCTTGGTGAAGGTAGGATACTGCTCAGGGTCAGGGTCATACCGGCCTGGGCTACATAATCTGAGAGCCCCTCTATGTCTCTTTCATGTAGTCCAGGGAGGTATGTCTCAGGTCGTTCACACCGGCATGGACAATGACTTCGTCATACTTGTACATGCTGCGGAGTGACCTGAGTGTTTGTGTTATGTGGCGGATTCTAGTGCCTGACAGGCAGCCTACTGTGATCATTTCCTTGTTCAGTCTGGTGGGTGAGACGTCAGTGTGTCTGACTATGGCGTCACCTATAACAAGTGTGTCTGGCATTGTGTGTGGCCTTAAGGGCTGTGACTGTTTAGCACACTGACTTTGAGAACTATGTGTTGCATGTCCTATGTCTTGAGGAGGCAGTTGCTTGGGTGTCTGCTTTGGAGGCCTCTGTAGTTTTGGTATATGTTTGAACAGTGTCTCCGAGTATGTCTTTGTGTGTTTATGTGTTTGTTTTGCAGTTGTGATAGTTCTATGTGAAACTGGGTTTGTGGTGTGCGTGGTGACCTTCTCCTCCTGTCTGGTCTTGCCGGTCCTGTGTTGAGAGAGCTCAGCCTCCAGTTTGGCTATATAGTTGCATCACTCACATGTATTTGTGTTTTGTGGGGGAAAGTGTGGGTGTCTGTGTACGAGACAATTGTAACATTGCCTCAGGATGCCCAGATTCACCAGCTGAACAGGAGAGGACGCTAGCAATTGACCCTTCTACATGCTAGAAAACGTGAATGCATTTGCTGTGTAACTGAGTCAGAAGGGACCTATAGGGAAATGGGTACTCAAGGGGATTCTAGGCTAATGTAGTACTTTGTTTAGCATATATGTACTTTACCTATATAAGAATGCTTTAGGAGCAAGTGCTGAGCTTTTGTGATAGAGACTAGACAGTTTAGATTGCAAGTAGAGACGTTCTAAGGGAAAACTTGAAGAGCAGAATGTACAGAGCCAGACATTGTTTAACGTTGTTTACACAGTACATGACACACATGTCCACACATATACTGCACCTGATGCCTGTGGTCGGTGCCACAGGCTACAGTGGACAGAGACATCACATACATGGCAGGACACAGTACAGGTATGGTGACATTGTGCAGGTGTCGTACACAGCGTGCTGCCCACTGACCTCCGGTGTCACCTGTCAGCTGTGCTGCACGCTGTGCAGCAGTAGGACCCTGTACCAGTACAGGAATGCAGCCGCAGTCGCGGGGTGTACACCACTATGGTGCACACCCCATAGTGTGCAGATGGGGACACCTGCCTGTGTGGTCAGCACCCTCACAATACAATGCACCCATACGCCATGTCACAGGAGGCGGACTTGCACAGGTGGCCAGTATGGCTCACACCTATGGCATCGACAGGGTTGTGCAATGCAGCACCAGTACGGGATGGTCACCCTGTGTGGTTAGTGTCCGTACACAGCAGTATATTTGCATACACCCTCACACCAGGCAGCAAACATACAAACATGTTGACACACACACATAGTGGTGACCACACATGTATACACGGAGAGACGACGTGTTGCATGTACTGCACCATCCACATCCATGCACCCCACACTGAGGTATGTACAGATCTCTACTATGGTGTACAGGGATGTGTGGCACGTGGGACATAGTCCCCCCGATATGTGGCATACATGGGCACAGATTCCTGCACACATGTCAGTGCTGGGAATGCCACACCCGCCATGTGAGATATGTGCAGGCATGCAGCAGTATGTAGTGCATATTGCGTACCAACACTGTATCCGGCAGATGTGCCGATATATGCACTTGGGAGGTGGTAGGTGTTACAGTAGCCATGTGACATACAGTCGATGACACCTGACTGATGGGTATGCATTATGGCAGCACTGTCATGTAACAGTGACATAGCATACCGTATGCACATGGCAGGGTAGGATGGTGTGTGACACACCTGTGAGCCACCACCTGCACACATGCATGTGGACAGGTGTTTAAACACATGATGTATACACATACCGCCATACGTGCTGTTACTATGCCACCATATAACGGCCCCCATGATGGGTACGCATGTGGTAGGGAGTTGCAACTTTGTTATGGACATCGGCCACTGCTCATGCATGGCTGCACCATGCACAGTAAATGTGTCACATGTGTCCCCTGTTGCCATGTGTGTATGCATTGCTACGTTTTGACATGTGTGTTGACATACATAGAACATGAACTGTGGTATGGTATCACAGCTGTCACAGGCGAACAATACAAGGGTATGTGTCCCAGTCAACACCACTACACCCTGTAGTGGGAGCATACCACAGACATGTGTCCACCTTCCATTTGTGTGTGTAGCACCGCGTACGCCAGTGTTATGCATATGGTACATCACAGGCTTTGTATGTGTCCTGTGTGCAGTCCATGCACACAGCCAGACAATCACATGTATGACATATCCGGACGTTGGTTCACTCTGGTACAGCAGCAGTCATGTGTCATAGCTGTGTCAGGGCCGTGGTATGTGTGGAGCTGACCTGTCTATGTATACTGATATGGACGGACCACATCACACATGTGGGATCATTGTTAGTACATGTGTACTCTGCACGACTGGTGTACACCGCTATACAGACCTGTGGACATATGTCACATGCTGTTGGACCGTGAGGCATACTGCTGCACCGCTGACATGGTGCTGGCATGGCAGCTACAGTGTTCACTGCAGTGTGTACATGTTTAACCTGCACCCGTGACGCCTGTGATGTCATATGTGTGTGTACGAGTAACTGCATGTGTGACCACCCTGTGGGTGTGGACGGGTTTACCTGACCGTGACCTGCGGTGTGTACACACCGTCTGCATGCCGGACGGCGCATAGCACATGCTAAGTGTGTGAGCATGCCCGGTTTGCTGTTGTGTAGGTGGACACACACGAAGTTCCACACTCTGCCCTTTCATGCTCACACTCCATGTGTATGCATGTCTGCACTTTGCAGATGCTAAGTGTGTGAGCATGCCTGGTAAGCAGTTGTGTAGATGGACACACAGTACAGTGCACACTGCGGCTGTCTGTGATCATACCCCGTGTGCATGTATGTTCCCCCTTTGCAACCGCCAAGTGTGTGAGCATGCCCGGGTTGCTGTTGTGTAGGTGGACACACATGACGTTCCACACTCTTCCCTTTCATGATTCAACCCCATGTGTATGCATGTCTGCACTCTGCAAATGCTAAGTGTGTGAGCATGCCCAGTAAGCAGTTGTGTAGATGGACACACAGTACAGTGCACACCGTGCCCATCTGTGATTATACCCCGTGTGCATGTATGTTCCCCCTTTGCAACCATCAAGTGTGTGAGCATGCCCGGGTTGCTGTTGTGTAGGTGGACACACACGACGTTCCACACTCTGCCCTTTCATGATTCAACCCCATGTGTATGCATGTCTGCACTCTGCAAATGCTAAGTGTGTGAGCATGCCCAGTAAGCAGTTGTGTAGATGGACACACAGTACAGTGCACACCGCGCCCATCTGTGATTATACCCCGTGTGCATGTATGTTCCCCCTTTGCAACCGCCAAGTGTGTGAGCATGCCCGGGTTGCTGTTGTGTAGGTGAACACACAGGACGTTCCACACTCTGCCCTTTCATGATTCAACCCCATGTGTATGCATGTCTGCACTCTGCAAATGCTAAGTGTGTGAGCATGCCCAGTAAGCAGGTGTGTAGATGGACACACAGTACAGTGCACACTGCGCCCATCTGTGATTATACCCCGTGTGCATGTATGTTCCCCCTTTGCAACCGCCAAGTGTGTGAGCATGCCCAGGTTGCTGTTGTGTATGTGGACACACACGACGATCCACACTCTGCCCTTTCATGATTCAACCCCATGTGTATGCATGTCTGCACTCTGCAAATGCTAAGTGTGTGAACATGCCCAGTAAGCAGTTGTGTAGATGGACACACAGTACAGTGCACACCGCGCCCATCTGTGATTATACCCCGTGTGCATGTATGTTCCCCCTTTGCAACTGCCAAGTGTGTGAGCATGCCCGGGTTGCTGTTGTGTAGGTGGACACACACGATGTTCCACACTCTGCCCTTTCATGATTCAACCCCATGTGTATGCATGTCTGCACTCTGCAAATGCTAAGTGTGTGAGCATGCCCAGTAAGCAGTTGTGTAGATGGACACACAGTACAGTGCACACTGCGCCCTTCTGTGAGTATGCCCCGTGTGCATGTATGTTTCCCCTTTGAGACTGCTAGGTGTGTGGGCATGCCCAGTACGCCATGCATGGAGACACAGTAGAGTCGGCACCGACATCTGATACTAGGCATGTAGCCATGGCCAATGACATCCTGCATAGCCATGGTGGCTGTCCAGGCGAGTTATATGTAGTTGCTATGCCACAATGGCTGCCTACATCATGCACGCCGGTTGCTCTCTCATAGGGTGTACTGTCTGTGGTGCATCCCGTATCCATGTCATGATGTTGTGCTCCATAGGTAGTTAGTATTCCCGAGGGCAGCACTGCCGTGTTACTGTACGCCCACCTTGGGATAGCAACATGCTGTGTGACTGGCTCATTCTGTCTTCATTCCCTATCGGCTGCCTTGCCTCTGCAGATGATATCACCCACCTAGGACTATGCCTCTTGACAGTGCTGTGCTCAGTAATCTCGGTAGCGCGTTCTGTAAATGCATCATGCTGTAGTGTGTTCATGTAGGTAGGCATAGGTTCAACTCCCGGCCCTTCCCCGTGTGTGTGTGTGTGTGTGTGTGTGTGTGTGTGTGTGTGTGTGTGTGTGTGTGTGTGTGTGTGTGTGTTTCCAGCTGCCTCTGGAGATAGTAATGCTTTTAGACGCTTCACAACACATACCTTGGCTATCAGCGTCTATTCCTTTACGGATGATGTCACCCACCTAGAAGTATGCCTCTGACAGTGCTGTGCTCAGTAATCTTGGTAGCGCGTTCTGTAAATGCATCATGCTGTAGTGTGTTCATGTAGGTAGGCGTAGGTTCAACTCCCAGCCCTTCCCCATGTGTGTGTGTGTGTGTGTGTGTGTGTGTGTGTGTGTGTGTGTGTGTGTGTGTGTTTCCAGCTGCCTCTGGAGATAGTAATGCTTTTAGACGCTTCACAACACATACCTTGGCTATCAGCGTCTATTCCTTTACGGATGATGTCACCCGCCTAGAAGTATGCCTCTGACAGTGCTGTGCTCAGTAATCTTGGTAGCGCATTCTGTAAATGCATCATGCTGTAGTGTGTTCATGTAGGTAGGCATAGGTTCAACTCCCGGCCCTTCCCCGTGTGTGTGTGTGTGTGTGTGTGTGTGTGTGTGTGTGTGTGTGTGTGTGTGTGTGTGTGTGTTTCCAGCTGCCGCTGGAGATAGTAATGCTTTTAGACGCTTCACAACACATACCTTGGCTATCAGCGTCTATTCCTTTACGGATGATGTCACCCACCTAGAAGTATGCCTCTGACAGTGCTGTGCTCAGTAATCTCGGTAGCGCATTCTGTAAATGCATCATGCTGTAGTGTGTTCATGTAGGTAGGTGTAGGTTCAACTCCCGGCCCTTCCCCGTGTGTGTGTGTGTGTGTTTCCAGCTGCCGCTGGAGATAGTAATGCTTTTAGACGCTTCACAACTCATACTTTGGCTATCAGCATCTATACTTTTACGGATGATGTCACCCGCCTAGAAGTATGCCTCTGACAGTGCTGTGCTCAGTAATCTCGGTAGCGCGTTCTGTAAATGCATCATGCTGTAGTGTGTTCATGTAGGTAGGTGTAGGTTCAACTCCCAGCCTTTCCCCGTGTGTGTGTGTGTGTGTGTGTGTGTGTGTGTGTGTGTGTGTTTCCAGCTGCCTCTGGAGATAGTAATGCTTTTAGATGCTTCACAACACATACATTTGCTATCGGCGTCTATTCCTTTGCGGATGATGTCACCCACCTAGATGTATGCCTCTGACAGTGCTGTGTTCAGTGCTCCGGGTAGCTCGTTCCGTACCTGTGTCATACTGTCGTGCGGTTTGGTAGGTAGGGGTACGGTCAATTCCCATGCCTGTCAGCTGTGTGTGTGTGTGTGTGTGCGTGTGTGTGTGTGTCTATGCTCCCAGCCGCATGGGTTCATAGGTTATGGTTTTAGACGCTCCGCAGCACACAATATATCCTGCTGACATCTCTGTGTTTGCGGATGTTGAGACGCAGCTAGTGGACTGCCTGTGTGCCTGCTGTGGTTAGCGACCTCCGTAGCATGTTCTCCACGTGTGTTCTGCTGTGGTGTGATAGGGTAGTGATGTGTAGGTTCCACTACCGGCCTTGCCACATGTGTCTGTCTGTATCTCTCTCGATGTATATATACATACATATGTTATGCCCATAGCGCTGCTCTTGCATGGACAGCTGTCTGTCCCATGTATCGCATATTTGCACGGCTGACACATAGAAATGTGGTACGATGCATATCCAACATTGTCCATGCAACGTCCGTGTTCCGGGAGGTGTTGCACGCCCTAGAGACATCTGCTGTATATCTTCGCAGACAGCTATCCTTGCTGTACTGTCACTGTACTCGTACACGCCATAGACCTTGTGTATCATTGCCTGTTTATGGTGTGTGTATGTCTATCTGAGCTGTGTGCATGGTCGTGTGTATGTCCCACTATAATCGTCTGTGCAGGTGTCGCCACTATGTGTAATCCATGTAGACAGCTGTTTCATGTGCATTTCAGCACATACCTGCGGACAGTGCTACCCCTCCTACGGCAGCACATTCCATCGTCTTGCAGTGGATACTAGTGTTTCCACACACATGTATCTGTGTCTGTTCATAACACTCCACCTCAGGGAGCGTATATCTGGACACGGCCTTATGTGATAGTGGGACACTCGGGGCCAGTCATGTCATGTTGCTCTTAGAAACATTGATAGTGGGCACAGTGATATGTTATGCATGCGTATGGCATTTCAGTCTGATTTGGTGTCTTCCTTGCATGTTTGTCATTGCTTCCTGTCGTCAGTTATCATGAGGGTGCCGGACTGTTACTGTTACGTGGAACACAGCGAACATATGAGGCAGACTTCTACACAGTCTGCGTACATCTGTGCAGTTGCAGGGTATGTGTCTAATACAACATACCTACTGTCTGCCTACAATACACACACAGTGTGTGGTGGCATAACAGACCACATGACATTACTTTGTATTTGCACGGCACACCCACGCAGACAGTTGTATTCCTCACACAGGTCTACATCTGCTTATCCACACTACTTGTTCTTTCCTGTACCATATGTGTGCATCGTATTTGCGCTTCCTGTCAGTGGCGGGGCTCACGTACGACTATGGGGGCCTGGTAATTGTTATGCTGACACTTCATGGCACCCTGGGGGACACTTCACCTTTGTGTCTGATTACCTTCCACATTGACCTTCGCGGGGCATACATTGTCATTCACAATTACCCGAGTAGGACATATACATGTTTGCACATTTGTCCTGCTGTCTTTCTTCCCACCTGTCCGCCTAGTATCACCGGTTCAGTACATGTATTCTGGACAGGTAGCTCCTTCATACCCTGACCTGTTGTCATTATGTGTACACGCCCTGACGTTCGGCCATTGCCCTTGTTACGTTTCGCATGGTGCTGTGCCTTCCTAGCTGATTGCTACCTAGGCATTCCAGACTGTGCGGTGGGTGATAGGGAGCGCTATTTCCATTGCATGATTAGTGACACTCATAACATCCGTATTCATGGCTACGCCAGCATACCTCTGAAGTGTACCTCGTTATGGGGGACGTACCTCATTTGCGGTCTTAAAAGGGTCATGCTCCTCGACATTCCACAAAGTTTCACATTGAAAGGGTCTGTTACACATTCAGTGTTAGGAATGTTTTAGGTGAACTTCATGGTAAATTGACATTAATCATATTAATTCATTAAAGGATCTTCATTATACATGCAAACAGCATATTTTAACCATCCTATGACCTTCCTAGTTGAAGTTGTTAGTAAGTCATTAGTACGTGTTCCACATTTTGCCCATTTGTTCCACATTATGGAGACGAGTGTTCCTCATTTTGGTGATGGAAGGTTGAGAGCTATGTACGCCAGTATTCGCACAATGGTCTGACTTTGTATGGGGTATTTCTAATGTAGTCCCTATCTGTATTTCCTGTGCTATGCCTTACTGCAGCTGTGTTATTCCGACAGATTTCCAGTTATGGGTGCCATCTTGGTCGTATGCATGTCCATCCATGGGAATCGCCTACAGGACACTGGTATAGGTCTGTACATATTTCACACCTGCTTTCCGCATTATCCGGTGGATGCTTTGCACCATTAGTGGGGATTAAGGCATGTGCTATACTCACATCCCTCCCACGGGGCGGGCCTACGGATTCACTGCCAAACAACACCTAGGCCCATTTCTGCATACCCAGGTTCCCACGCCTGCAACCCTCGACGGTACACATTACACATGGTTAATGTGTGTGGTACTGGGATGTGGATGCACTTCTATGGACTCGCCACTCTGGGGATATCTGTCCATATGTCCTGCATTTCATGGACACATGTGTCATCAACCTTGAACAAGCTTTTAGTGCATGTATAGCTGTTTCGTGGTTGCAGCTGTCACTTCTTTTGCGTCAATCGCAGCAGGGGTTGTGAATGGAGCAATTTTTGGAGTCCTACAATGGACACCGGTGTGCATGTATAAAGTGTAGAACTTGCTGGACTGTCACCTTCTGGCCAGTGGTTTTGACTGCTGCTGTATGTTCCCCATTCGCAGACGTCTGTTTGACTACCCATATTATCTATTACTTGGCATATTTATATCCATGTGTCATATATACGGGACGTAGGTCTGTTGTGTGTACATATATACATGTGAACCCCTTGTTTCATACCTTGCTTTGTTACTGTCTGTGGTTTAGCTGTGTACACACATATATAACCATACCATACCTTTCCACTGTACAGGTTCTGGCAGAGTGTACGGATGGTTGGCCCTTTATCTTAGGTGTGTATTACATTGACCTGTGTCTATCTGGCAATTTGCTGGCATTTCATGTGAGACTTACTTGATTCTATAGAGACTTGAGTCTATAATTATGACGTGCTTCCACTGACTATATTTTTCTTTGTCTTCTGGAATCTTTCTGTAACCAGTCCTTTTTGGACACTTTCTATTGTTGTTCATTTTTGTTTACATATATGACTACTTGGTATGTTATGCTATTATTGTGTGTGGAGCATTTCTCCCCGGGCCTCTACTGACACTGGACATATATCCAGCTAGCCTAGCCCGGTCAACAAATGTAAACCAACATAAAATGTACATAAACGTATGGTGGCACCTTCTGACAAGTAGGTCGGGTTACAGATGCATACCCTTCGTCAATCCCTGCTACTAACACACCCGTTATTCTATCCACATTCTGTGTTTGTCTTATCACATGTCATGTGTTTCTCACTATTTGTACCAGTACTTTGCATGGCATTGTCCAGTTCCATACTTTCAGAGGCTGACAGTTTTGAGACATGTATAACTAACATGGAGGACACAGCATTAACTTACCCTGCTGTGAGCAGATCACACACGCACAGGCGCACTTGCATTTCCTAATTGTGGGTTACGCGCAGGCGCACATGCATATCCATATTCTGGGTTACATATGTTTACTGAGTCTGTGTGATTACGTGGCCTGTATTAGTTCTGACTGTTCCAGTAACATATCTCTGATCCGGTTAACGGACGTGTGCGGAACACACTCTTACCTTTACACATGTGACTGTCTTTGTGGCACAGACGCATTACTTACACGTTCACATTTATATGTTCTATAGTCGTAATTCAAACGGGACTGCATTCACGTTGGCCGGTTGCTGTGACCACTACACGTTTGCTGTTTTGTCTCATTTATATGCATACCCATGGTACATAGCTACATTAACATATTCCCACCCCCCCCACCCCCACACTCACTTACGTCACAGGCATCCATTCTCCTGCTGGGAAAAGTGCGGTACTACATGTTACACATTCCCTATTCCCTACTGCTCTTGACCCAGGATGCATATGGCGTGACCGCAGGGATATTCAGATCACAGGGGCTTATAGCCCCAATGCATACAGGTCTTTGATTGTCAGGGTGTTCCTGTGGTGCTCTGGGTTTGGTCTTGTCCGCCTAGTGTACGGAACTGCCCTGACCATGTACGAATGTCAGACGAGGCACATGGCACGGTTTTTCCATGTCTATTATACCATAACCACCCCCATTATTCCTAACCGTGCATGCTGATTGGCCAGCGTGCTCGTTGTAGATCGGGTTATAGTAATGGCACACGGTCCGGTCGCACGGACCTATTTCCATTAGTATACCTCGGTATTTATAACCTGTCTCGCTATGTTACATGGGTTTAGCATAGCGTGACAGCTTTAACTGAGCCACGGTGATGTCCGTTGCTTACTTTGGGGGCAGTCTCACTCTACTACACACATTTAACATAGCGGGACAGGTTGTACAACACAGCAACGGAGACACCGAGCTCTACGTTGCTGTTTTGTATTGATTTGCTATGTTGACTGTGTTTTACATAGCGAAACAGTTTCGACATTAGCAACGGACATCTCGCGCAGTACGTCAGCACCGCCACGGATGCCAGACATCTGCGGATGGGCAGCAGACAGGCATTACGCTGTGCCATTATGTCTGGGGATTAATAGTTTATTTTCCTAGATGATATGGCATAATAGCAATAACCCACGTCTGGGTGTGGGTACTGCTGTATTTACCCACGGTTGCCTTTGTTTGTCCCTCGGGCATCACCCTCGGGACCGCACCACGTCTACCGTGGGTATATCCAGCATTACCCACACCCAGGCATGGGTTATTGCTATGATATTCATTCCGTATGCACAGACACGAGTGTTTGGACAACCAACAATAGCTTCTGCAATTGGCATACAATGCTGTGGGTGGTGCCGGTTATCATACATATGCCATGTTCTGCGTTTTTCCCATTCACACTTGTCTATCCCCTGTCCTCATTCATACGTGGATATTTATGTGGAACATGACTGAACTATGTATTACCTGCAGGTATGCTGTGTACAGTGCACATATGTGACGGTTGGTTACAGTGTATCTGTGTACCTACCTCTGTGATACTGGGGACTACCACACATCCTTCGCAGCATTACATGCGTATGTACATACTATTATTCGGTGGCCTGTGGAAGGTTGTCAGAGCACCGGTTACATGTGTCCCTATGTGTGCACGCATCGTGTTGGTCTTTGTCCGGCCTTTGTTGCTATCATGGGTTGGATGGTGGTGTTGGTGTGTGTTTGGGTTGTATTTATACTGCCGATACGTCAGTGGGGGGTGGGGTTGGCACGTGTTCCTCTTTGCAGGGGGCCCCATTATGGACATATGTGTCCTGCGTCGACACTTGACACGTGCCATATGTCCTGTGATATTGACACAGTCGTGTATGTCTTCCTGCATTACTACTTGTGTGTTACAGGCATTTTGTATCTGGTATGCATGACTATTATGTTGGATAGCTTAGGCTATTCCCCTGCTATGGCATAACCATTCATCCAGGCATTTACATGTTATTCTGTCCTTTGCATTGGCCGTGGGTGTTTTGCCATATGGAACAACACATATCTACGAGTGATGTCCCACCTTGACATTCTGTGCATGTGGCAACCCTGCTGGGGTGACCTGCTTGGTGGACGGCTGTTCCGCCCTGTGAATTGTGTTTGACATGTCTGCATAGCTAATCATCGGTACAGTGGCTGCACATACTGCTTTGTCCAGATGTGTACAGTTATGGACACCGTGGCGTGTGAACACCTATGGGGTTTCGACAGGTCCGTAACCACACGTGGGATGTACACATTCTGCCGACACATTCACATGCAGCCATTTGGATATCAGTACCTGGGATGGGATGTTGACATGTGGGGTACATGACATGTGGGGTACATATTTGCACGCGTGTCACTGCCTAGGACAATACTTCCTACTACATCTGGGGTATACCCGCTGTGTGTAGGTGTGCAGCTGCGCAAGGCTGCTAGCTGGATTGGGTGGACAGTCGGACATGGGTGCAAGTTACGTGCTATGATGGGGTTGTTGTGTATTACATTTGCATGCGTGGGTTCTGCTTCTGGATATTCTGATTCGGCATACGCCATCCTATGTGTATGTGACGGTTACGTTGCTGTGTCTAGCTCATTTTGCTATACACGTTTGTCTGTGTTTGGGATATCTGGTTTCTTTCTGGTTGTTATATGGCCACGACTGCCCAGCTGTGTACTCTCACTACCACTGTGGGACTGCTGGTGACCATGCCCATGGGGCTAGTCGTGTGTAGTTGAGGCACGCTGACATGATGCAGTACACCTCCACTGGGTATGCCTACTGACAGTGCATTGCGCGACGGACACAGTATTCCGAGTATCCTTTGTTCCGTGGATGGGAACATTTTGTACTTCGTGGATTTATGTTTGGTTCTCCATTTTGTGTGGACGGGTACTATGTTGCATACTCTGCATACGTTTCATTATCCACGGACACTGGTTGGTGTGGTTACTATTGCAGGCGGCCTGTGACAGTCAGCACTTTAGGTTGCTCATCGCCTGCCGGCTTGGCCACGCCTACGGGCGCATCCTACTTGGGCTCCCTGGACTCGCGCACGTGCCCTATGCACGTGGTTGTGGTTGCGGCGCACACTCATTACTATGCATGTGGCACTGCTATGCCAGTTATATGCTGCACGGCTGGCGTAAGCCTTACGCCGGCCTTGCGCCGAGCTTCATGAATCCGGGGGTATGTATTAAATTATACAACATGGAAACTGAATAGATCACCTTTTTGTGTATACTATAGATGGGTGTGACTGTGACAACATCAATAATGAAGATAAAGTACTAATGAATTTGTATGCTTTTATATGATGTAACAGATTAAAACCACATCTTAGATACAAAAAAGATGGTACAAAAATATTAAATATGTTAGGTATTCCATTACAAAAATGACTTTTTTTTAAAAAACAGAAGTGCACATAAATGAGGAAAAGCAACAGTAGCAGCAACATTTCATGTTCAGGGAAAAATGCCATTTTGTCTGTTTTATCCTCCTGCAAGAACAAAGCACATAGGGCAAGCATATACTTTACCAATACTCTCATCATTGGGGAGTACATTGTGTAACACACACACGCTCAATTTACCAGGTTAGACAAGGAGATGCTAACAGTTAGTTGCCTATCTGGAGCCAGGATTTGCAGTTTCATGCACACACTCGAGTCACTGCACCCAAGGTAGCAATATGAATCTGTCTTAGTCCATAAGGATGTAAATGACTTAAGACATACATCACTGGAATATATGAAGAGAGACATAATGGATCTGTTAAATATATGTCACAGACGGGTATTAGCCTTGCATTGAGCAGCATTCTACCTTCAAGGATGATGCCACAGTACAAACATAAAGATAATAAAATAATTGATTTTAATAACTGGCTTAGTTTCTGGAATCACAACAGGGGTGATTCAATATATGTCAGCATGAAAAGACCTGGTCAGCAAACTATGTTGCTTTGCCAAGGATGAGCTGCACCTGCCCTTCTTAGGCTTTAGGATAGTGGACAAAGCTTTTTTTTTTTTTTTAACCGCTTAGAGCTTTTTTAGGAAATGCCAAAAAGACAAAACTATAGGATAGTGGACAAAGCTTTTTTTTTTTTTTTTTTTTTTAACCGCTTAGAGATTTTTTAGGAAATGCCAAAAAGACAAAACTACTAACATAGTGAAAAAGTCTCCATGCAACTTTACGATATTACAGCTCAATGCTAGGAGCCTAAATGAAAAAACTCCACACCATTCAAACTCCATTCACTCTAGAGAATGTAAACTATGTTCCTAAAGACTCACAACTCTTGCCTAAACCTATTAGAGGTGTTCAACATCCACCCAAACAGATTCATATTCATGGGTGACTTTAACCCTCTACTGACTGGGAAATTTGCATTACCTCAAATTCACAGGTACAAAGCATCCTGGACTTTATCAACACAAACATCCTGGAAACAGTGTTGCCTCCAACCCAGAGGACCAAACATACTAGATCTGGTACTCACTAACATGGAAGAGCATTGGATCCCCTTCCCCAGTATCATGTCCAACCAGAGGATCAAACATATACTGGATCTGGTACTCACCAACGTGGGTGTAAGTAAAGCAAAAACAAGGATAACTAGTCATGAGGATAGATCACAAAGCTATCTCCTTTGAAATAAACATCAGCCCAGAAATCCCAGCTAAACCAATACCAACCAAGTCAAACTTCATAGCTCCCCATCAACCAGAGACCACAGCTAACTATGCATAATCAGAATTAGGACCGAAGATTGTAAATATGTCATAAATATGTTAGATGGTATCTTGTTTATATTTTTGCTTATTCTTATGTAGTTGAATTCTTAGACATGTGACTCTTATAATGATGTATTATTTCACTGTCTGTCTTAATTATAATGTAAAGTTTGTACTAATAGTAATCTTACTTGTCAGTTATATGTGGAGCTTTTCTCCCCAGGCCTCCACTCAAAAGGGACCTGTGTCCAGTGGACTTTCCCGGTTAAAACATGTAAAATAAATAAATTATTCACAATGTCCTTATACAAGCATATGAATGGCTGCATAGAGGCTACTATACCTACCAGAAGTATATCCAAACAAATATTAAAAACAAACTCCAATGGTGCAATCCTCACTCCCTTAAAGATAAGTGCTCTCTTATACAAATAAACAAGAAACTAAGATACCTACATCTAACAAGGCCAACTATGAGGTCAGGATAGCCAAGCTATGGACAAACACAAGGCCTTTTTCAGCTGTATCTGTTATCTTAACAGTAACACACTGGAGTGTGCTGAACTAGTTTTGAATGGTACTGCCTTCACCATCAGAGTGACATATCTAATGTTTGATAAATTCTGCTCAAACTTCACCCCCACTCTACCCTCAGCTCATCCAGGTGGCATCCCCTCTAACATACTTTACTCAACTATTAGCAGGGACCTGGTGCTGGCACCACTCATTAAAGCTAAGCACACTGCCTCTGTGGCTCCTGACAACATCCCCAGTTGCCTCCTTAAACACAACCTATTAGGACCACATGAGGCACTCTTTAACTTCAGCCAGAAAACAAACTACTTTCCAAGAAAATGGAAGACCACAATAGTCATTCCCCTCCACAATGGCACACCATCAAATGACCCAGGGAAATACAGACCCATCAGTCTAACAAACCTAATATGCAAAGCCACAGAATGAATTATTATGGAAATGATAAACAAAGACATTAGCAACCTACAGACACTGGACCTATTCTAATTTGCCTTTAAGGTAAGGTTGTACCTACTTAATCTAGCAGACATCTTTGAGAGGGTCACCAAGGAAATGAATGAGGATAAAACACTACATACTGCAAATCTTGACCTGGTCGAGGCATTCAATACAATACCTCACTCAGGTATTGTTGACGAGCTCTCTGAGCAAGTTGTAAATCCTTATATAACACACTATTGCTGACTGGCTCACAGACAGGACCAAAGATGTCAGGAATGGTGAGAAGGGACCATCCACCAATGTAGTACCATAGGACTCTGTTCTGGACCCATTCTTGTTTGGCAAGTACTTCTAGGAAGTCAAGGCTAAGATTCACACATAACATTCAGGGCCTCTGGCTCAATAAGTTCTCAGATGACCATAAATTGAGAGCTATTATTGATTACTCCCAAGGCGCCAACATCTTGCAAGAGTATTTAACACAGGAGAATGACTGGTGCCAAAGCCATAACCTAAACCTCAATGCCAAAAAATGCTTTATAATGCCTTTTGAGAAACTGTCAACCCAAGTTAATTACCTCATTGATAAAACATCCCTAAGACTCAACCCAGTAATCAGTGATCTGAGAACATATGTGGACAGCAGACTGGCCTTTGACCAACATGTATCTAAGATAGTAAGAAAATATATTCTATATCACCCAACGCATAATAATTATATGACATCCAGGTCCACGGAGGTTATAGTACTACTCTTCTCTGCCCCTATAAGAGCTATCATTAAATATAATGCTCCCTTGACACGTACCTAACCAGACACTTACAACAAATGGAAAGCCCACAAAGGTTTCTCATCTGTAGAATTCAGGGCATGAATATGCTATCCTACACTGATCACCTAAAGACTTTGTCTCAGTATTCTGTCTACTGCAGGCTTCTGAGAGAGGATCTTTGCCTGGCTTACAGGGCTTCCTCAGACCCAAGCTTGATGAATCTGTTGTACATGTGCAAAAGAATCAGTGCCAGAAACATTAAATCTAAGCACTTGGAAATTTGCTAGTAACATAAACAGAACATGCTGGAAAGACAAATGTGTATCCCAATGGATCCCCACACTATGGAACAGACTGTCTATCCATGGAAAACAGAATTCAACCCTGACCTATTCAAACAAAACCTTGATAATTGGATAGGATATCAGATTTACCCCTGGTTTGGCCCCCATGTCCTTTATGGACAGAGGCCATCAATAAGAAAAGTATTATCCTAACATCCCCTCACTATAAGTACCTTACTTGCCTCCTAACTAACATGCCCCCTTCATATAGACATCCATAATATTTGTGATCCAAATGGGTTTGGGGGTGCACAACTAGGCTTGTAAGGGCCCTAGTGCTCATTAGTCAAGAAAAATCCACAAGCCAGTGAAAAAATGACAGAAAAATGATTCCCCATCACTAAAACAATGCAAGATGTTATTTAGCTTTAAAACTCCAACTATTAGCAAAATAGTAACAGATGCCTAAAAAGTCCCAGTGTTGCAACGATTGAAACATTTTTCATGACTGGCAAATAGAAGGAAAATAGAAATGATCCAGTTCATGTTAGTGCCAACATGAATGAGAAATGCAATGTTGAAATGATGGTTTATGCAGCTGGTAATTATTTGTTAAAGAGGTTATGGATGGTGATTCCCAAAATATTACAAGATACACCCACAGATATTGGATTTGAAAGTTCTCCAGCACTGGTAAGAACAAAAGCTAAATTCCCAGGAAGTATATCATTCACATGTAAAGCAGAATGATTGGACACATTTCAAATAACGCTTTAGTTTGCCAAACTTGCACTTAACAAATTGACAGTATTCTTGTCTAGATGCCAGAACTGCCACAAATACCCTAGAGGAATACACACATTGGTTTTGTTCAGTTTACCATAATGTCTATTTATTGGCAGCAGTAGATGCATATTCCATATTTCCTGATGTAGAACCTCTGTCAGCCATTGCAGTGATTCATTTCGTAGACAAAATTTTTTGTCTTTTCATGGTAACTTTCATTAGGTCTTACAAGGTCAAATATTAACATCATTCAGGTGGTTTTGTTGACAGTCACAAACTCCATCTCAGAAGAAAATTTCTATTGTGAACTAAGGTCAATGGTACAGTAGAAATGTTTAAGGCTAATATAGTAAGAATGAGTGCAAATGGTAAAAGAATGAGACAGACGCAACAATATTTTTGTGATAGAGATTTTTTTCCTGTAATGCACTACAGGAAATTAAGGCACTGCAGTAAAATAGTGCACCCAGCTAAAACAGCAACACTGTATAGCCCCGATGTTCAGGTAATTCATAAACAAATCTCATTCTGTTAAATAGTAAATGACAAATCAGGTGATACAGCAAGATTTTAAATAAGTAAGATGAAGAAAGACTACGACAAGGCACTATTTATCTAGCTATCTATTTATCTATGTACATATTGAATAATCACCAATGTTCAGAAAAGAAAAATATCAAACTAATCAGAAGTTTGCATTATTGCCAATGAAATCATCTAAAAAATAGTTACAAATGTAAACCAACAAGTTGCATTTGTGATTATCAAAAGTAAAACAAAAAAACAACTTTTATGTGGGGAGCTTTGCCCCCACAGCCTCAGACATGAGGGCACTGCCTCCACACCCCGAGAAATTAAATATACTAACTCCATGGCTGTACAACCTCAAAAAAAGAGAAAAACTCCCTGAATTATGTAACTGTGCATCTGCTGAATTTCGACTATTACACCACCAATATTTTATTTATATATATATATATATATATATATATATATATATATATATATATATATATATATATATATATATATATATTTCAGTAGATCAAACATATTACAAGTTTGAACCACATATGGTCGAGACCATATGTTCGAACTTGTAATAATTCAAACATTGAAGTAAAAAAAGAAAAAAAAAATTAAACGTCTGTAGCAGGGGGGCTATGCACCCCCACACACCCCTTAATTAAATATACCAACTCCAAGATCGCACTACATTGCAGATAAGGGAAATCTTCCCATTCCACACTGTACGGAGATCTCCATTCAGTCCGATCGAACATTTACAAGTTCGAACAAATGGTCTCGGCAATATGAGGTTCAAACTTGTTATATGTTCGACCTACTGAAGGGGGCCCATATATTTATATATATGTGCGCACAAACACATGTGTATGTGTGTGTCTATATATATATATATATATATATATATATATATATATATATATATATATATCTGTGTGTGTGTGTGTGTGTGTGTGTGTGTGTGTGTGTGTGTGTGTGTGTGTGTGTGTGTGTGTGTTTACTATCAAAATGTTGAAGGCACCTGTGCATTTAGTCACATAGCCAGCCCAAAATGTTGAAAATGAAATTATTGTGTTGTAACAAATTAAATGCCGATCAGAAGATGCACTACATTTGACATGCCTGATGTACGTTTCCAAATGTAGATGAATCCTTCCATGTTTTTGTAGAGAGGCAAGTCCCTCTGCATCCCCCACATCACATAAATTGCACTGCAGTTAGGAAAATGGTAAATTTCCCGTTCTCCAATATAACTGCAATCTCAACCACAATGCAAACGCATAATGAATGCAGCTTTATTTTCATTTTTATGGTTTGTAAGACTTACTTTTGGCATTCTGCAACCTTGGGACCATGATTTTGCCCAAAAGGTATTCAAAGTACTGCACGTCAACATTTTGATAGTAAACCTTTATATCTATATCTATATTATACATATATATATATATGTATATATATATATATATATATATATATATATATATATATATATATATATATATACATACATATACAGAGAGAAAGAGATATGATATGGTTGCATTCTAGTAGAGCGAATGCTAAAGAGCTAAAGCTATCTTTTGCTTGTTTTTCAGCCTGCCAGCTGCTTTCAGTGCAAGGTCACATTAAAGTGGTTTCTGAAAATTTGCCCTTTGCCACTGTTGTGTAAAATAGGAGTTGCTATATATATATATATATAATTATCAAGAGGTGCGAGCAGGTGTTTTGCTTTCAGTCATTTAGGTTTGTTTAATGAAGCATTCAATATTTCATGAAACAAATACATAAATCAAGAACAACCCTTTTAATACAGCTAATAAAGCAAATGCGGCAAGATAAACATTCTTTATTCTGCATTCCTGAGCCATATATTATAAGACTTAAAATATTCACTGATGATGATGATGATAAAGGTAATATTTTGCTTATTTAGAATTCACACTAAAGGCAGTGCATAATGTTTGACCTAGTAATGAAGCATCACCTTAAAATAACTTTTCCATGAAAAAATGATTGTGATTGAAAATAAACAAATTCTCACAAAAGTAAGACTACAGGTTTAATCACAAAAATAAAGTTAATAGTTTGTGCTTTCATCTATGCAACATAGATTTCTTCAGACTATGAAGCATATTGGGATGAAACCATTGAAAACTTATGATCAATTGTCATGTGCACAACATAAAATAATTGTAAATAGCTATAAATAATCATTAATTTTTTTTTGCTTTTTAAGAATAATTTTAAATTCTATTTTTTTATGTAATTAATTTATTATTTAATCTAGATCAGGCATGGGCAAACTATGGCCCGGAGGCCACATGCCACATTAAACGTTTTGATTCGGCCCGCCAAACTTGAAAAAATGTAATAAATTAACCTTGTTAATGTTTTATTTCCCCTGCAATTCTGATTTTTCCTCACTAGATGGCACACTCTAGATATATTGGCTTTGTTGAGGTGAAGCGTAGGCCTATTACTCCACGTTTGCACTTTACCCTTTGACCCACCGCCCCTCTATGAAGATGAGCGGACCCAAGAAAAGGAAAGTGGACAGAGAATGTCGAGTGTTCAATAAGGAGTGGACAACTAAATATTTTTTCACTGAACACCGATCATCTGCTGTTTGCCTGATATGCCAAGAAACTGTGGCGGTTTTTAAAGAGTATAATATTAGCCATCGTAAACAGTGCGCGCAGATCAAATATAACGCTTCACAGACTGACTTGCTGCAACTGTTTCGTCCTTGCACTGGTCGTTGTTGACTTTTGGCACCGGGGAAACAAATTGAATAAAAGGAACAGTACAAGTACATCTGCATCTCCTACCGTTTTTGAAAAAAAAAGACAGTCAGGAGGAGAGTGATGGTGATATCCTGAAGGATAACAGAACTTTCAGTGCTTTAAAATAAAATGGTCATTTATTTGATTTTCAGTGTTTAAAGACTCATTTCGAAGTCAGAGATTTTATTGTAATGCTTTTCTTCATTTTCATTGGAAATTAAAGCACATGTTTTCTCCATATCCCAAGATGTGTATTTTTCCCCCAATGAGGTGATGTTTTCAAAGCATGCCATCTATCTGCTCCTGTTCCGGCCCCTTTGTCAAATGTTAGAACTCAATGTGGCCCACGAATCAAAAAGTTTGCCCACCCCTGATCTAGATGCTGGACATGCATCCAACTTTACTTGCCAATGATAAAGTCAGAAATCCTTCACAAACTATATAATTCCTAACAATGCATCCATGCTGTCTTTCCTGCTAATATCATGCACGTGTTCATAGAGTCTTCTGTGATTTTCACTTGTTGCCTCCCTCTATAAAACAAAGAAGAACATTCAGACATTGCATCATATACAGCAAACATAAATTTACCTAAATCCACAATAATACCATGTAGAGCAACCAATGGATGAAAATACCACAGTGTATAAATCCAATTGTTCAAAAAAACAAGGTGAATCCAGAAGTAAATCCTAGAAAAAGACTTTATTCGTAGTAGGTAAGCGCTTTCTTGACAAACATGTAACTTAATCAGACCATATAAAAGCCACATATTCATCCAATCAGAATCTAAAATCAATTAAATGAGTGAAATCAATCAAATAAATAAATAACCTCATCATTTAAGCATTTAAAACTTTTATAAAGCTGAATTCAAAAATCTTACTAAAACACATATATGCACAAGTATATAATAGTAATATGAAGTATAATTTATAATAGACAAATAGAAATGAAAATAGACGTAAGTCTTCTGTGTGTGTAAAATACATCTATGCAACATAAAACTATGTATCTGACATCACTAAGGATATTCAATAAACCTACCTTATTTAAATAATTTCCTATTCTTTAGCACTGGTCTTAAGGGTACTCTGTCGTTAAGTCCCTTCCCTTTATTCTCCCTCAGCCTTATGATCCATCTAGTTTCAGAGGTTTCAGTGTGGTTATGTATATCAACAACTCTGCTATTGGGATCAATTCTCTCTACAACCATAAAAGTAAAACAATGTTCAACTCCTTGTAAAGTTACATGTTTAGCTAATGCATTCATGGTGGTGCCCTTCCTAATATGAAGTAGATGTTCCCTGATCCTATACCTAAACTTCCTATAATTCCTATAAACATAAATGTACATTTAAAATAATAAGGGATAATGACCTTTGATCCCTTTTAAAACAATGTTGTCATTACCATGATTAATAAACTTCTCAAAAGCTGACTACAACCTCCTAACGGAGGGCATTAGTAGCTTCACACCACCACCCCCTTTAGAGGATGCAGAGAACTATACTGAACAGTATGTCAATGCAGTATACAAGTACCTGTACAACTGCATGGGCTCAGCCATGCCCAACAGAACTAAAACTTTCCCCTCAAGGAAACAGAAACCTGTCTGGTGGACATCCTCTATCAACAGGCTTTACAACAAAAAGAAAAAAAAACGTTGTCCAAGGGTAAAAAGGAGCAAAGT
The DNA here is from genome assembly GCF_019279795.1 of Protopterus annectens. Classification (NCBI taxonomy): domain Eukaryota; kingdom Metazoa; phylum Chordata; order Ceratodontiformes; family Protopteridae; genus Protopterus; species Protopterus annectens. Next base: position 304,334,396 of record NC_056743.1, read on the forward strand.
CCAAATTGGAAAACTCCCTCCTTAGCCTCAACAAGTAAACTGGATCACTAGTGAAATCTCCAAAGCCAATTATGAATCAAAACCAGCCTCTGAAACAAAGGAAACCCACAAAACCACCTTCAGTTATGTTAGGAACATCCATGGTAAAACCCAAATTACTTCAAATTTAGTACTTAATGTTATCACTTACACTGATCCTGTTGACTTAGCCAACCTGCTAGCAGATAGGTTCAGTGCAAACTTCACCCTCTGCCCGCCTAAATGCCCATTCAACATCCCTAATACTTGTCACACACCTCACATCTCCATAGACCAAGTGTTAAAGGGGCTATCCAAGGCAACGAACAGCTTCCATGGGACCTGATAGTACTCCAGGCTGTATTCTTTACCATCTCCAGCAAGAACTAGCTTCGCCATTGAGCACCCTATTCAACCACAGCCCAAGTACAGACTTCATTCCAGCAGAGTTGAGAACTGCCATTGTCATCCCTTTGGACAAAGGTGGTGCCACTACTGAACCTTGAAAATATAACCCCATTAGGTTGAGAAGTCTGATCTGTAAAGTCATGGAACTGGATGGCATAAACAAGGACATATGCAATCTCCAAGCACTTGACCCACCCAGTTCAGATTTGTCAAGGGCAGATCTTGCGTGTTGAATCTGGTTGACTTCTTTGAGGCTGTCACTAAGGGTCTGGATGAGGGAATGTCAGTACATACAGCTTACCTTGACCTGGCCAAGGCCTTTGACACAATCACCCTCTTGGGCATCATCGACAAGCTAGCACAACTTGGTGCAAATCCCCATCTCATCAGGTGGGTGACCAACTGGCTCACCGACTTGGCCCACAAGGTCAAAATATCTGCCTCCACCTCCAATACCAGACCTGTCAGTAGTGGAGTTCTCCAGAAATCTGTCCTGGGCCCCTTACTATTTGGCATATACTTCTCAGAGGTCCAGGCAAATATAAAATGCCTGTGGCTGACCAACTTTGCAGATGACTGTAAGTTGGGTGTTGTCATTGACTCCACAGATGATGTCAACATACTGCAAGTGGATCTCTTGGCAACTAATGACTGATGCCAATGTCATGGCCTCAAGTTAAATTCAAAAAGTATCAAAAGTATCATACCATATGGCAAAAACACTGCCCCTAGTGATTGCCACATCAATGGCAATCCATTAAGTACACAACCTGTGGTGACAGACCTGAGTACTCAAGTTGAGAACACTCTCACATTCGACCATCATGTAGCAGCAGTGGTCAGAAAAGCCTTTTACTTGGTTCATCTCATAAGTAAAGGGATTGCAACCAGAAAAAAGGAAGTTATTATCTCTCTGTACTCCTCCCTCATTAGACCAATAATTGAGTATAATGCCCCGTTTGGTGTGTACCTTTCCAAACATTTGCACCAACTAGAAAGGCCACAGAAATACCTCACAAAGAGAATCCATGGCCTCCAACACCTGTCCTATGCTGACAGGCTCAAATCACTATCACTCTACTTGGTAGCGTACAGATTGCTTAGGGGTGAACTGTGCCTCACCTTCAAGGCAATCTCAGACCCTGCCCTACTAAGAGATGCTCCATATCCACAAGTCTAACTCCTCATTAATTACCCACTTAAAAGGCCTGAATCTAATATGCAACATCAACAAAACCTGCTAGAGAGAGAGGTTTGTCTCCCAGAGGCTGCCCCATTTCTGCCATAGACTTCCCATACACATTCAAGTACCTCGCTGACCCTCTTTCAAGTACAACCTTGAGTGGATGAGAAACCACAAATTTGTCCCTGGGGTTCCACCTTTGTCCCTCATTGATGTGCTGACTGAGGTTTCATTTTTGTGGATAAACTCTTGGCTAGCTTGTATGGGCCCCAGGGGCATTAGCCTAGTAACCTCCTATGATCCTAAATGTATATTGAAAGTAATCCCCACACTTAAATGTACCTTTCTCTCTCTCTCTCTCTCTCCTGCATATGCATTCATCTGTTTTGGAAAATTCTTTAAGATTTTTCTCTCTTAAAAACAAATATAGGTACTTTTAATTTCTGAATAGTACATGGAAAGTCTTGCAACATTTTCCAAATAATTATTATATTTTGAATCACTTTTCATTCACTGACTTTTGCAATAGGTGTTCATGTACAATAGCAGGGTTCCTATTACATGAACAAACTTTTCAAAAGTTCAAATGTCATATGGTCAACATCATATGATCGAACTTTGAACAGTTCGAGGTTTAAATGTAACTGCGCTCTATGGTGCAGAATGGGAGAATTTCCCTTTTCTGCACTGAAGTGCGATCTCTGAGTTGGTATATTTAAGTAGGGGGGTGTGGGGGGTGCAGGGGGGCTTGCAGTATTAAGGTAAGTTTTATTTATTTTTTTTGATGTTTTATTATATATTTGAAGTTTCAAACTTCGATCATATGTTGTCGAACATATGGGATTCAAAGTTTGGAAACTTTGAATATATAATATAGACCCCAATAGCAGCATATGCTTAACATGCCTATGTTTTGTGGGTGCAAAACTGAATGCCCCCTCTAGGTGCCAGAGCCACCTCCATCTCCTCAGGAATGAAGTATCCCAGAGTGGCCACCAATCCCATCCTCTCCTGCCATCTCGGTCAGATTCCCAAGTCTTTACTCAGACTCCAGTTGCCTGGGTATAGTCAGGTGTAATCCTTGTACAGCACTGGAGATAACTACTACTAAAAGTTTCTGTCTAGATGACTGAAGGGAATATCTGATAATTACAGTTAGATAAGGCCACATGTAATGCCATCCCTGAATTTACTTAAAGCTGCATAGCAGTCATAGGAACAGCAAGCCAGCTAAGTCTTACAACATGTATGCTTTACCAGTAAACACTCTTATACTGAGTCTCCTTTTTCAAAGAGATCTTGGCCAATCAAACCAGGTGTGAACTTTGGAATACCCATCCAAACATTCACTTCCTGTTTGAAAGATCATTACACTACTCGATCTGCATTGGGAGTCTACTCCACAGGTGAGGAAAGCACAGTGTAATGAACGTAGCTCGCCACTGTGTTTTATTCACTTGGTGATAAAAATTTAGATCCCTTGTTCTGGTGGTTGTAGGGTTATTTAATTGTTGAGGTATAAGAGATCTCAAACATTTGGCCTCTAATGGCATGGAAAGCAAGCCATAGCTCTTCCCTCAGAAGTCTATAAAATACTGAATACAAGGATAGCATTTTGAGTCTTGGCTGGTAGCTTTTGATTTTTAGGCAGTGATCTTCTCAGTTGTGAACTTCAAAGATCTTCCTAGTTGTTTGATATGTTTACTGAGGTTTATCACAAAGGGAACATTATATTCAGTAACTGTGAAAATCAAAGCTGAACATAAGCAGGCAAAAATCTTTATAGATTTAGATGATATTCATCTGGCAATTACTTGTACTAGGTAGTAGGATTTTCTGACTGCCGCCATTACATGATGGTTAAAGGAGAGAAAATTATCAGCTCACAGTCCAGAGTCTTTAACAGCATTCACATTTTGCAGTTTGGGCACGGTTTATTATATGTTTGGCATTAATAAGTAACTTGCCAATTACTCCCAGGTTACAGTCATCTGCAAACTTGGTTAGCCAGATATCTTGACTCTTGGTTGTAATATGTTGCATAGCTGTGCAAAAAGGGGTCATCAGGCTGATGGGCATGTAATTCATTCCCAGGGTCAATGGTGGGATTACCTTTGTGTAGAGGCATCGTTGTTGCTGCTGTTTGCCATACCTTGGGCACAAAGCCAGTGGGTAAACTTGGGTTAAATAGTTTAAGGAGTTCCTCTGCAAAGGCTTGTTTAGTAATGTTTATTAAACAGTGTTGAAATAGGGAAATCACTGTGTAATAAGCCTATCTATGTATATTGTCAGGTCCCACGAAAGTAGTATTTTTAGTCTTGAAGGGCACCTAAAGTACATGTTCTTTAATGATGATTTGGAGGGGGGCTCTGATTGATTCTGGCATAAGTGAGCTTTAGATAATTCATCTCTGGCATAAAAGTTGCACTGAATTTGTTTACTTGTATACTGGCAATAACTACTGCATCAGAGTAGGTGGCATCATTATGAATATATTCAGAGCACTGCTGGGTATTATTTTTCACTTTCCTAAGCTAAAGATGGATTTGTAGTTGTCATTCACTTCAGATGCTAACATTAGTTCATGGGCTGCTTTATTAGAACTAATAGTATTTTTCAAGGTGCTTAGTCAATTGTCTGATGATATCCTTGATATATGATGGTCTTGGATTTGCTACATAGCACTTTAATGATGATTTTTTTTTTTTTTTTTTTTTGCTGTAGAGCTTATTTGGAGGTTATCCGGATGTGACTGTCAGTTCTATATATGCATCTAAATGGGTGTAGAATTCCTTTGTGAAACTGCCTGCCATGGTAACATCTAGGGTGACGCTGCCAGAAATGAATTTTGAAACTTCACCATAGAATGAGTTATTCTTAAAGTCTGAGATATTGTTTTCAATACTTTTAAAGATTTGGAAGATGATGGTAATTAGTTTATGATCTGACTTAAATGAGCTAGGCAATACCAGGGGAATAGTAGATGAAGCTATATTTGTAAGGCCCAGGCCAAGCATATTATGTACTCTAGTGGGCTTATTAATAATCTGGTCCAGGAAGTTTGTTTATTAATTCTTGTACTTTGGGGCATATGTACTCCAGTTTATATGAGGGCAGTTGAAGACTCCCAAAATAATTTAAATTATTTATAGAGAGTTTATCAAGTATATTTAAGAACCTTACATGATTTTCTGTAAAATAATGGAGTCCTGAAATGGAAAATAAACTAATAGTTGGTCCAGTTTAGTGTGACTTTGGAGCTCAATGAATTCCTTTTATTGTTCTTTGGACATCTATCTAGGGGTTATATGGTCTCTAAGAAATATGGAGATACCACCACAGTTGCGGCCTGGTCTGAAGGCATGGTAGGTGCAAAATCTATGTATAGAGGTGATGCATTGTGAATATTTATACAACATTTAAGTAATTGCACAGACACGGATAAATATCAAATGCAGGAGAGCTTCCAGGTCAGGTAGTTTGTTACTGAGACGTCTAGCATCAAGCAGAGCCACTTAATTGTAATCCTGCTATGGAATCGACTTGTTACTTGTGTTGGACTGACCATTAATGGGACTCGCCATTAAAAGGCACTATAGTTGAGGCAAAGGCTTTAGTCAGTATGCAGAAGGCTTGGAATGAGAGGTGTAGGCCATTCTTTGTAAAGTAAGTAGGACTGTCGCACATCATGTCCCATGTTGATAGATACTGGATCCCCTAGAATGAGACCAAGTAATTGGTGAAACCAGTTATCTTTTCTTTGTACCTAGACCTCATTCTTGGGTAAGGAAGGATTCCACTTAGGAGCAGAGTCTTGCCAGTGTTTGTGACATGCATGGAGAGTTTTTTTCTAATCATTATTTACAGCTAGACTTGCTTCATGTCAGTCATTTTAACATAACTTTTTTAAAGATCATTGGCTGCCTTGAGAGTAACGCAGTATTTATACTGTTGCACAAGTATGATGTTGATAACCTAATAGCACCGGTAATTGTTTAGGTACAACACTAAGAAAGGATCGGCAGAAGATGTTTACACCATCACTGTGGAATGAGACAAAGATAAAGAGCATGTCCAAACAATTAAGTTTTGTTGTGAGTAGAAGGAATTGTCAGGAATGTGAAAAGAAGGCAGATGGTTAGCATCTTTCACAATCTGGGGTTAAGCACAGAAAACGCAGGAAAACAATGAGAAATACATGTAGGTGAGCTTGTTGTCACAAAGAAACAGCCTGTATTCAGGGTACGTATTCACAATGTCAGAAGCAGCGTTTGTATATTTTTCAATGTCAAGTAATACACACAGGAAGAAATTCATCTCATAATAAGAAACATATTTGAAAATAAGTATTAACACATTTATTTTTTCAATGCTGGGTAATGTCAACTGAGAAGTATTTTCTCTTCTCATGTATGGTACAACGGCAGACTTGGACTGTCTGAAAAGAGCAGATTATTTCAACTGTTAAGTCTGAGCATCTGGTCAAAAGTCTTCCTCCTTATGAAGTTTCTCAGCTGGGGAGATGTCTACTTCCTCCTGCAGTGTAATGACCATAAGGTCGATTACCTTCATACAGGGACTAATATTAGGTATTGGGAATCAGCTTTCTGCATGATGTTTTTTTGGAACTTTGCCCATTAATGATAAACTGTCTTAAAAGTAGTTCATCAGTTTCAGTTACAATCAGTTTTATTGATTTAAAACTGAACTTGACCTATTTGTTTAAAAAAGATAGTAAGCATCCAAAGAAATGTGTCAAGTGCTTTGATCTAAAATATAGACATGGAAGTTGATACTGTGGAAATCAATCCTGTAAACAAAGGATACATTTCATTCTCTGACCAAGGTAAATACCATAACTGTGCAATATTAAAAGAAATTACTAAAATGTTTCTATTTTTTTCACAACAGCTTTAAACAACAGTTTCTAATAACTTGTGGTGATATAGTCACATACTTATGGCTGTTAGTACAGAGAATTCAAGCAATGACCTGCTTACTGTGGTTCAAAGTTTGAGTCCCTCAGTTTCAGTTTGCCTATGAAGTGACCTTGAACAAGTCAATTAATCAGACTGGGCTTTGTGGAAGCTTGGAACATTGGACCAGTGTACTCAGTGGTCTTTGGGACTGCATACCTATGAACCTATAGTTATACTTCCTCTTTTATATTAGACCTAATTATAGAGTCTGACATTTCATTTTCAAAAAATGTGCATACATTTTAGAGTTTCATCTAAAAAATCCTAGAAATGTATTATAAATCTATGTCTGAAAAGCAGCTTACAATTGATAATGCCATCTGCATTTTCTATCCCAATCCGCGGTGGTGGTGCTGCTGTAGCATTGTCGCCTCACAGTAAGATGCTGTCCGGTTCGATTCTCAGCTAGAGCATCTTCTGCATGGAGACATTTGTGAATGGGCGTACCTTTGTTGAAGGTTGTACGTCAGGGCTGGCAACTCGGCACGTAAAAATCAACTGCCAATCATTAGCGGACCGGAGTTCTGCTGTGGCGACCCCTAACCGGGAAAAGCCGAAAGACACAACAGTTCTTGTTTTATCCTGAAAGGAGAAGAAATCACTCATAAAGGAAACATAACAGGAGCATATCAGAAATGTAACAGTGGGAGGGGGTATGGCCAAGATGAGCACTGAGTAAGCACTTTCTCTCTGCTCTGCCTTTTCAGAATATTTATGACAGGATTTTTTGAATTTATCTATCCTATTTTTTTTTTTTTTTTTTTTTACATATTTGGAATCTACTAATCATCATTTATTATAGTATATAGAAATTTCTATATATTTTTTATTTTTTTCATGTCAAAAAGTACTAGAGAAAATATTTTGACTCCAGGCTACAGAATGAGCTTCTCCAAAAATACTCTCCAAGAAACAACTATTAAGAACGAACTTCAGTCACTATTATCTAATATTCAAGAACTGACAATAAAATTTATAGAATGGATGTAAAACTGGACAATTTCAAAGAAAAATATCCCCAACAAATGGAAATGTTACATGAAGACCTCAAGCAACAAAAGAGACAGATTACTGGAATAGAGACCTCACTGAATGATATGGACACTAGAATTCAAGAAGATGAGCATAACATAGACTTTCTATTAAAACAAAATACTCTTTTACAAACAAAAGTTGATCTAGAAAATAGATCAAGAAGAAATAATATTAGGGTCTTAGGATTACCTGATAATGTCAAAGAAGATAATATGGAAACATTTTTAACTTTTTGTCTTCCCGAGGTACTGCAGCTTCCTGAAGCTCTCTCATGTGGGATAGAGAGAGCCCACAGGTCCTTGGCTTCTTCAAAAAAAGGTAAAACAAATTCTACTAAATCTGTTAATGACATTTCTATCATCACATGATAAGGAGATAGTGTTAAAGACTGCATGGGCTAAATCTCCTATTAAATATAAAGAAAATATACACTTTGATAATGATTACCCATCTTCTGTAATAGCCAAAAGAAAACTTTTCCTGCCAATGCTTAAAGAACTTGAAAAAGCCCAAATAAAATCTCACCTATTATTTCCGGCCAGATTAAAAATATTTCTGCAAGATGGTCCAAGATATTTGATGACGTAGAAACTGCCATCACTTTTATCAAAACAAGAAAACTGCTTGGTAAAATAGAGGATATGGCTTGGGCAAACGCCAATCTTAAAAGAAATGCTGACAACAGTTCCTGGAAGATCTCTGAACATAAAAAGAAGCTCAAGAATACGTGATTAATTAAAATATTTTACATCGTCTTCCCATTATCTAAGACTTATTACTTAACCCAGAAGTTGGGGAGATGGAAATGGTTCAAGAGATGTGTTTTTATTGTTTAAATCCTTTTTTTTATGGTACATAGTTTTCAATGACATTTTTATAATTTATTATTAATAAATCTGGTTTACTGTATTAAATGTGGCTTGATTACTATAGCAAGTAAAAGCTATTTAGTTTATTTATTACTTTATAGTTTTATTAGCTGATTGTTATTATATATGCTCCATATAACTGGGGAGTGAATTTTATGGTATCTTGTGGACTAAAACAAATACGGAGACTTAAAGATGGTAAAACAAGGGTCTTTGATACTGTAGAAATTGTTTTTTTTGTTTTATCTTATCTCTATATGAAGAGAGACTCTTGACAGATATTATTGTCGTGATGTTACTTTAATAATCCCCATTTGTTGTTCTGGTAGTAGGCTATGCTGCTGGTTGTGGTGATAGACAGGAAATTCTTTTTGCTGAGCTGATGTCTTAATTTTGTCATCGGGTGTTTGATTGGAGGTGGGACTGTGTAAATGTGATGTTGAACGGATGACTTCTATTTATCTGGTGTAGTAAGATTCCTTGATTATTGGATTGTAAAATATCTTTGGTTTTTGTTGGTGTTTGTTGTGGAGAAGTGGAAGGTTTGGTGTTGACTGGTACATCTGTGGTGGTCTAGTGGTTTGTTGGGTTCGGAAGATAGCTTATGTTTATTATATTGAATATCAGCTCTCTCCCTCTCTCTCTACTTTTTTTCTGTCCATTTTGTTTTATCCCGGAGTTGCCACGAGGTAATCGACAGCTTTGGTAGTGAAAAGCTGCTTATGCTTTCCCTCCTGAGCCTCGTGGATCTGACTTGGTAAACAGCCTTGTGATGCGATCGCACAACAGCTGCTAGATATGAAGACAGAAAAGAGTGTCCTTTCCATGGAGATGTTTACTATGTGAACTCTGTGCTGAGGAACTTCGTAACGGCAAGATAATAACCTGAATAGTCGGCTTCTAATGCCATCTACAGGGCAAATGAAAGAAATGCAGTTAAGTGATCTGCACAACATGACTGTTCTGATAAAACATTTGCTAACATTTATAAACATTTAGTTCTGCTACATTTAAATTCTTATATTTTGAATACATATATTCATAGTTTTTGTTTATTTAAATAGAGCATTCTCTCCTTTATATAACAAACATATAATATGCATAGCAATATCACTAAAATATTGTAAAATCATTACATGAGACCTGTACTGAATTTTATATTATTTTACAGAGATTAGAAGACAGATATGGGAATAATTCTAATCATTCTGTAAAAACCCACTCTTTGATGGAAAAAAAACTCAAATGGATGTCAATGACAGTTTTCAAAACACTAGAGTAATGGTATGCCGCTTAAATGTGGGGACCACAGATGAGTAGAATAACACATTTTAGGACAACTAACATTTGCTATCAGGTAATCAAAATGCACATACCTCTGTATGAACACATAAATCTGTTAAGTAAGATATTCCCTGGTATAGCATATTATTGAGATATCCTAAAAGAGTTTGAATTGCTGAGTCTGTGCATGTATAGTATATTGTTTAACGGAGTACACAACAGAGACATGGTTATCAAACACATATCACTGGAATAGATAATATGATAATGGGAAATTAAAATGTACTTAAATTTGTTTTCGAAATCATTGTCCTTGATATTGATAATGGAAACTAATAGGGATGACCATTATACTCCACAGCAGTTGGTGTTCATAGCCATAGTGAATACACAATTAGTTGTGCACAGGCTTTTTGAAGTAGAAAGTAAAGTGCACAAGAAAATATGTATATCATGGGTGCAGAGTGAAAACCAGCAAACAATGAATGAAACAAAGCATAATCTGAATGCAAGTAATTTATTGCATGCAGTGTAATCTGAGATGCGGATGTATGCTTTTACAGGTTGCAGCAACATAGTTTTGTTTAGGTGATTTCATTTCTTGTATATTAATTAATGTTTTGCTATATTCTGATGGAGATGGAGGCTGATTCAGGTCAGGAAAGGTTTACAAAAATAAAGTTAATTTCCTGTAAAAGTTGTCTCTTCACCTATGATCACTTCCCAGTCATGGACCATCCCCTACTGGTTGCAAGCATATGCTGCACTCCTTCTTAGAAAATACAGAAGATTTTGGTAGAAGTTCATCTTTATGGTGGGGAAACTATTAGTCAGGATTTATTGCGTTCTTGTTTTCAGTTGTATGGAGATAGGGTGGTGGTGTTACTAGTTACTGGCATAATGAACTAATAGATGGGGGAAGGTGGACTATAGGCTTGTAGAATCTCTATGTGATTGAATTACCTCCTCAACACTGACTACACATTTAGACTAGTGCTAAAGAGCACCTGCCATTTTTGGCACTCATTTAGATGTTTTTCAGATAGCATTTAAATAGCAAATTTGTTTTTCTGTTATATTAAAGTCCTTTTAAAATCATATATACGTTTGGACTTTAGTAGTAAATCTGTTTAACATGGCAAATTTGTGAGAGTAAGTTTATTCCTTTCAGTTCATAATTTTAAGCTATCAGGTATCAAAACACAGATGTAGCTATCAGCAAAATAATCTCTTTCTGTGCCTTATATCCATCACTATGGAAAACTATATATATATATATATATATATATATATATATATATATATATATATATATATAAACATACACAAACGTGTCTTAGTAGGTAAGGAAATAGTCATTAATATAAGAATAGACAAGATATTTATTTTTTCCTTATACCAGATTTTAGGAATAGTCCAGGAAATCCTGATTTTACAAGAGTCTTACAGTAAGGATCAAAAGTTCTTCAGAGTATATCTTGCTTATGGACCATTATAGTTATGACCTTTATTTTATATTTAAAACATGTTGTTGGTCATTATGATATTTTAAACTCAATCTGATTTACATAAAGAGGAAATTTCACAAAACACATCTTTATTATAGATATATATATAATTTATGATGAAGTAATATTAAAAAATATAACATCGTAAAATCAAAATGAAAGTTACATTTGATATGTTTTAATATGTTTCTTGAATGATTACATACAATTGTTATGGAAGTATTTTATTTCATAATCTTTTTTAGTCACATATTGCTTAATAATGAAAAAGTATGCAACAACAGATATATTTAGGTAGAGATGAGATGAGAGTTGTTACTGGTTAGATGGTCAATCTGAGTGACAGATGTCACTCAAATTGGGAGTTTTCAACTCCAGGGGGTTTTAGAGAGTGTGTGTTATGAGTAAACGTAAATTTCTGTTAATAGTTACTATGATGTTCACCAAGTCTTACAAAATCGAATTTGATATAAACATATCTTATTGGATAAAAGTTTTATGTGGTTCATATGTAACTTATAATTGTATTCCTTATAGTCAATTTCTATTGTGTTCTAAAACATGGAAAAAAGGGAAAATTAATCTACAACTAATATTCAGAAATATCAAAATTTTATGACATCTTTAAAGTGTATATCATCATCTTCTTTCGGCTGTTCCCGTTAGGGGTCGCCACAGCGGATCTTCTGTTTCCATTTCTTCCTGTCCTCTGCATCATGCTCTTTCACACCAACCACCTGCATGTCCTCTCTCACCACATCCATAAACCTTATCTTAGGCCTTTCTCTTTTCCTCTTACCTGGCAGCTCCATCCTTAGCATCCTTTTCCCAATATACCCAGCATCCCTCCTCAGCACATGTCCAAACCAACGTAATCTTGCCTCCCTTGCTTTGTCTCCAAACTGTCGAACCTGAGCTGACCCTCTAATATACTGATTCCTAATCCTGTCCATCCTAGTCACACTCAGTGCAAATCTTAACATCTTTAACTCTGCCACATCCAGCTCTGACTCTTGCCTTTTCGTCAATGCCACCGTCTCCAACCCATATAACATAGCTGGTCTCACTACCCTCTTGTAGACCTTCCCTTTCACTTTTACTGGTACCTGTCGGTCACAAATCACTCCTGACACTCTTCTCCACCCATTCCATCATGCCTGTACTCTCTTCTTCATCTCTCTTCCACACTCACCATTACTCTGAACTGTTGATCCCAAGTACTTAATCTCATCCACCTTTACCAACTCTACTCCCTGCATCCTCACCATTCCTCTACCCTCCCTCACATTTACACACATATATTCTGTTTTAGCCCTGCTGACCTTCATTCCTCTCTTCTCTAAAGCATATCTCCACCTCTCCAGGGTCTCCTCAACCTGGTCCCTACTCTCGCTCATATCACAATGTCATCTGCAAACATCATAGTCCACGGGGTCTCCTGTCTGATCTCATCTGTCAACCTGTCCATCACTACTGCAAATAAGAAAGGGCTCAGAGCTGATCCTTGATGTAATCCCACCTCCACTTTAAACATATCTGTCACTCCCACCGCAGTCTTCACCAATGTCACACTACCCTCGTACATATCCTGTACCACTCTTACATACTTCTCTGCCACTCCAGACTTCCTCATACAATACCACAACTCCTCTCTAGGCACCCTGTCATATGCTTTCTCTAAGTCCACAAAGACACAATGCAACTCCTTCTGACCTTCTCTGTATTTCTCCAACAACACTCTCAGAGCAAATATTGCATCTGTAGTGCTCTTTCCTGGCATGAAACCATACTGCTGATCACTAATCATCACCTCCCTTCTTAACCTAGCTTCCACTACTCTTTCCCATAACTTCAAGCTGTGACTGATCAATTTTATCCCTCTACAGCTCTACACATCACCCTTATTCTTAAAGATAGGTACCAAAACACTTTTTCTCCACTCCTCAGGCATCCTCTGACTTTCCAAAATTTCATTAAACAATCTGGTTAAAAATTCCAATGCCATTTCACCTAAGCTCCTCCATGCTTCCACTGGTATGTCATCTGGGCCAACAGCCTTTCCATTCTTCATCCTCTTCATAGCTGACCTTACTTCCTCCTTGCTAATCTGTTTCACTTCCTGATTCACTATCCCCACATCATCCAACCTTCTTTCTCTCTCATTCTCTTCATTCATCAGCCCTTCAAAGTACTCTTTCCATCTACTCAACACACTCTCCTCACTTGTGAGTACGTTTCCCTCACTATCCTTTATCACCCTTTCCTGCTGCACATCTTTTCCAGCTCTGTCCCTCTGTCTAGCCAATCGGTACAGGTTCTTTTCTCCCTCTTTAGTTTCCAATCTCTCATACAACTCTCCATATGCCTTATCCTTAGCCTTCACCACCTCTCTCTTTGCCCCGCATCCATCTCCTTATACTCATGTCTACTTTCTTCATCTCTTTGGCAATCCCACTTCTTCTTCTCCAGCCTCTTCCTCATCATATCATTAAACATTAATGGATTAAATAATCCTAACAAGAGAAGATCTTTGAATAAATATCTTAAACTACATAACTCTCAGCTAATATTTCTCCAAGAAACTCATCTATTAACTGAAAAAATTACAAAATTGGATTTAAAATCTTACAAACTTTTGATTAGCTCTGAACATAGACAAAAAAGAGGAATGGCCATGCAATGGAAAAATACATTACCTATGCCTAAAATAATTGATACATATAAAGATAATAAAGGGATGTTATTTTCAGTTGTTATAAAATTTAATAACAACATTTTGACTTTAATAAATAAATATTGGATTTCTGTCATTGGACTTACAACAGTAAAACAACATATAGATCATATAGTACAGTTTTCTAAGGGCAATATTATTATTGCTGGAGATTTTAATTGTATCTCAGATATAAAATATTCTAGGACTAATGGCAAAAGGAAAATTCCAGCAATAGCCAAAATATTGAATGAATTCTCAGATTCATACATGCTATAGGATATTCATAATTTTCCAGATGCTAAATCACTCTTTTGTACATTTATAGGTTCATAGGTTCATACTAGGCTATCTGCCCTGGGGCATTTATAAGCCTAGCCCGATTGTGTTTGGCTTACGCCACCCCTTGATTTTAGTATACTGTGACCTTTTTAAAGTTTAGTTTACTGTGCCTCTGTCTAATAGTGATACGGAAGTAGTCCCTGGGACAAACCTACGATCCCCCATCCACTCATCAAGATTCTTCTTGAAGAGAGTTAGTGAGGTGCTCTGCCTAACATGAATTGGAATTCTATTCCAGAGCGAAGGGAGCCTCTGGGTTATGAATCTGTCCCTCCAGCATGTTCTGTTTATTTCTGTGTTGAGGTTCAAGTCCCTCGAGCGCGTGGCTCTAAGGGATTTAGATTTACTGAGGTGGAGCATGTCCATTAATTCTGGATTGGACATAGCTTTATATGTCAGGCATAGATCACCTCGAAGTAGGCAGTACGCAACTGAGTAGAGCTGGAGTTTTTTTAACCGAGCAGCATATGGCATCTGTTTGAGTCCCTTGATCCTCCTGGTGAGGTACTTTTGGGGTCTTTCTAATTGCTGCAGGTGTCAGGTAAGGTACATCCCAAAGGGGGCATTGTATTCTATGATGGGCCTGATGAGGGATGAATAAAGGGGCACAATTACCTCTCTTGATGTAGATGTGAATCCTTTCGTGATGAGGTGGGCTATGTAGAAGGTCTTTCTAACCACTTTGGCAATGTGGTTGTCAAAGGAGAGATTGCTATCAACTTGGGTCCCCAGATCCCTAATTACTTTCTCTGTACTTAATGGGTTACCACCTATGTGGTAATTTGTGGGCACATTGTTTTTGCCAAAGGGTATGACTATACACTTTTTGGCATTTAGCTTTAGACCATTGCTCTGGCACCAGTTATCCATCTCTGCGAGACCTTTTTGAAGGATGTTTGTGTCAACTGGAGAGTTGATTATGGTGCCCAGTTTGCAGTCATCTGCGAACTTGGTGAGCCATAGTCCTCCCACATTGGCCTGTACCTCAGAAAAGTAATTACCAAACAAGAGAGGTCCCAGGACAGAACCTTGTGGGACGCCACTTGTGACCGGTTTCGAGTCTGACATGGCTCCAGCAACTCTGACTCTGTGGGTTTTGTCTTTGAGCCAGTTTGTGACCCATCTTGTGACATAGGGGTTTATATTTAGGCTGGATAGCTTATCTATGATGCCCGAGTGGGGTATTGTGTCAAATGCCTTTGTGAGGTCCAGATAGGCTGTGTGGACTACCTTCCCTTCATCGATGGCCTTGGTGACTGTTTCGAAGAAGTCGACCAGGTTCAAAAGGCAGGATCTGCCCTTGACGAAGCCAAATTGGGTAGGATCTTGTGTCTGTAGGTCCCCAATGTCTTTGTCTATGAGTTCCATGATGATCCTCTCCGTAGCCTTGCAGGCTAGGCTAGTCAGACTTATGGGGCAATAGTTTCCAGGGTCCGCAGAGGCACCACCTTTGTGGAGTGAGACCACTGTTGCTGTACTCCATTCTTTGGGCACATATCCTGTAGTGAGGCTGAGATTGTACAGCAGTTTTACTTGAGGGATTAGTTCTTCTTGGAGTTCATGTAGGACGCAACCCGGGGCGCCATCTGGTCCCATGGAAGCAGTGTTTTTTGTTTTGGAGAGGGCAGCCTTCACCTGAGCATCAGAGATGTTTGGGAGGCTGCACTCTGCCGGGATAGATACTTGCTCTTTTGTGGGGGAGGGGGTGGAGAAGTTTGCACTGAACCTGTCTGCTGGAATATTGGCGATGTCTGTGGGTTCAGTGTATTTTTTGTTGTTTAGAATCAACTCAGAACAAGTCTGGGAGTTGCATTCCAGGTTCCTAACATAACTGAAAAAAGCCTTATGATTGTCTTTAGTGTCCTGTGCAATTTTTCTCTCGAAGCTGGCCTTGGAGGATTTTATGAGGGATCGTAATTTTCTGCTAGTACTGATCAGAGATGCCTTCCCTTTTAGGGATTTTGCTCTATCATGTAGTAGCTTCCTCCTTCTGTTGTACAGTTTATTTATGGCTGGGGTCCACCAGACTGGACGCCTGCCTTTGGGTGATTGGGTCTTGATTTTGTTTGGGATAGCATGATCCATGCATTCCTGGAGATATCCGTAGAATGCGTTTATATAGGATTCTGCAGTTTGGGCCGTAGTTTCCACTGGCCCTGGGGCCTTGAAGGATTCCACTTCGGTTTTGAGAAGTGTGAAGTTTGCTTTTGAGAAGTTTTTCACTGTGGTTTTCTGGGCTGGGGGTGGGGTCGGGATGTGGATATCCAGTGAAATTAATTTATGGTCTGATCTTACCAATGAGGGATATACTTCTGGTATGGAGCATAGAGTCCCCATGTTGGTAATGATCAGGTCTAGTATGTTTTCCCCTCTTGTGGGAGTGGTGACTAGTTGTTCCATAGCATTTGAGTTTATAAATTCCAGGAACCTTTGGGCTAAGGTGCTGGGACTTGAGTAATGCTTCTAGTCTATGTTTGGGTAGTTGAAGTCACCCAATATAATGGTGTTTGGAGAGATCTTCATGTTCTCCAATGTTTTCAGGAAAGCCAAGTGGGATTCCTGACTTTGAGAAGGTGGTCTGTAGGAGGCTATAAACTGAAAAGCAGTCTTGCCCACTGTCAGTTGCACATGGATGGTCTCCGATACTTCGTGCAATGCCACTAACCTGGAGGTGTGGATATCCTTGATAAATATGGAAACTCCCCCTCTTTTTGTGGTTCGGTCCAGGTTTTGCGGCTGAAAAGCATGATATGAGGTATAACCTGGTAGTGCTGGGGTGCTCTCTGGAGCCTTGAACCAAGTTTCTGTCACTGCACAGATATCGATGTTCTCCATACTGAGGAGAGCTTCAAGTGCATGCATCTTGAGGTTAAGACTTCTGGCGTTTAGTAGCATTACCCTTAGTTTCTTGTTCCTTGTGCTGTCTATGGAGGTGGGTTTGACTTTTGAGCCTTGCCTAAAAAAGGCACTATGGGGATGGCAAGAGCCTTTGCCAATATCCGAAAGCCCAGGGGTGACAGGTGCAAGCCGTCCCTAGCGAAGCAACGTGGCTTGTCGAGCATGTCATCCCAGGCTGACAGATACTGGATCCCCTTTGAATGACACCAAAATTTTAGCCAATTGTTAAAATCGATCATTTTGTCTTTATGCTGTGGCATCATTCTAGGTGAGGGTAAGATGCTGCTCAAGGTCAGGGTCATACCGGCCTGGGCTACATGATCAGAGAGCTCCTTTATGTCTCTTTTCATGTAGTTGAGGGAGGTATGTCTCAGGTCATTCACGCCAGCATGTACAATGACTGAGTCATATTTGTATTTGCTTTGGAGTGACCTGAGTGCTTGCGTTATGTGGCAGATCCTAGCGCCCGACAGGCAGCTCACTGTGACCTTCTCTTTATTCAGCCTGGTGAGTGGGACATCAGTGTGTCTGACAATAGAATCACCTATTACAAGAGTATCAGGTGTGTTATTCAGCCTTAAGGGCTGTGACTGCTTGGCACACTGACTTTGTGTGCTATGTGTTGTACGTATTTTGTTTTGGGGTAGCGTTTGCTTGGATGTCTGCTTTGGAGGTCTCTGTTGCTTAGGTAGATTTTTATTTAGAGCCTCCGAGTATATTTTTGTGTTTTTATGTGTTTGGTTCGCTGTTGTGGTGGGAATATGTGATACTGGAATTGTGTTGTGTGAGGTTACCTTCTCCTCCTGACTGGTTACACCAGTTTTGAGATGAGAGAGCACAGCCTCCAGTTTGGCTATATGGTTGCATCTCTCACATATATCTGAACCTGTTTGGAGGAGGAGAGGGTTGTCCGTGTACATGAGACAGTTGTAACATTGCCTCAAAATTCCCATTTTCCTCACGTAGATATAATTCATATTCAAGAATAGATAGGATATTAATTTCTAATAACCTAACTGATTCCTTATTAAACTCAAAAGTGATTTCATGTCCACTTTCAGACCATAATTCCATAGCATTTGATTTTATAAATTCCACATTTAATGTTCAAATTAAAAGGATACCCATATACATAACTAAACTAAAAGACTTCACTAATTTTATTACCACAGAAGTATAAAATTTTATTGACCTTAATAATACACAAGGAACCTCTGAAGTATACATCTGGGATGCTCTAAAAGCTTACTTATATGGTAAAATTATTGATTGGTATAAAAAGAAAATAATTTCATGGGATAAAGAACTCCAAGATATACAAACAAAGTTAGACACTTTAAGACTTGATGTTTCAAGAAATACAGGTAAGAAAGCTATAATAAATGAAACAAATACTTTAAACAATAAATATATGGACATATTAAATCATAAAGTCATGATTAATCTGGAGAAATATAAACTTCTAAAATTTTCTATAAATCCTAGATCTATGAATGGCTAACAAAACTAAAAGGTTAAATAAGTTTAATCAAATTAATGAAATCTATTCTCCAACAAAAAGAAAAATGGTATCTGATTTACCAAATATATTAAATGAGTTTAGAGAATTTTTCTTAAAATTAATCAGTCCAGTGCCATGATTAATGGTACAAAAGATTTTCAATCATTTATCAATAATAACATAAACAATGGTACAACAGTTAGCTTTGTCGCCTCACAGCAAGAGGTTCTCCGGTTCGATTCTCGGCTGGGGTGCTTTCTGTGTGAAGTCTGCATGTCCTCCCTGTGGTTGCGTGGGTTTCCTCCGGGTACTCCGGTTTCCTCCCACATCCCAAAGACATGCAGTAGGTGGATTGGACACACTAAATTGGCCCTAGGTGTGAGTGTGTGTGTGTGTGTGTGTGTGTGTGTGTGTGTGTGTGTGTGTGTGTGTGTGTGTGTGTGTGTGTGTGTGCCTTCTGTGGAAGGTTGGGCGCTGGGCTGGCAACTCGACGCCATAAAAACTCCACTGCCAATCATGAACGGACAGATAATCTGCTGTGGCAACCCCTTACCAGGAAAAAGCCGGAAGAAGAAGAAGATCATCAATAATAACATAAAGAACAGACTATCAGAAACCCAAAATTAATAGATAAATATCTTTTAAAGATATATAAAAGATCAGTTACTAAACTTAAGCAAAATAAAGCTCCTGTAACAATAGTATAATTTTCAAAATCTACAATGTTTTACCTGCCAAAGCTTTAACTTTGTTACACACAGAATTCAATATAGCTGAAAATAATAACATTATACCCCCTTCTTGGAAGTATACATTTATTTATCCCATACTAAAGCCTGATAAAAACCCTACAAAATGTGCTTCATATAGGCCCATGTCATTGTTAAATACAGACTACAAAATGTTCATGTCTATTTATGCTGATAGAATCAAAAATTTTTTACAGTCCCTGGTAGACATGGATCAAACAGGCTTTATAATCAATAGAACTTCCTATGATAACATCAAGAGAACAATAACTTTAATTGAATCAGTGAAAATCTTAAAGAATAATTTAACTCTAGTCAGTTAATTGGAAATATCTTTTCATTTTATTGAAGGAGTTAAATTTCTCTAATAGCTTTATTAATCTTATTACTCAATTATATAATGGAAGTCAAGCCTACATAAAAATTGGTACAAATGTATCCCAGAACATACCTATTATAAAAGGAACCAGACAAGGTTGCCCTTTATCTCCTCTTTTGTTCACATTTATTATGGAACCTTGGGCAAACTTAATAAGAGATAACAATAGTATACAAAGTTATAGATTAAACTTTAATGAAACATCAAAAATCCAAATGTTTGCTGATGTATTAATCACAACTGGTGGTACTAATCCCACCTTACAAGAATTGTTTAAAAACATGGATATATTTCAAAAAAGTTCTGGTCTTAATTTTAATAACAGTAAAACTCAAATTCTTCTAATTGGCTCAAAAAGTTATAATATACAAGATGAATATAAAAAATATATACCTCAATTTTAACAAATAACATATTTAGGTATAACTATAACAACTAATATTAAAGACATTTTACATCTAAATTATAGTAAAAGTATAACAACTACAGAGAGTTTAATAAGTAAATGGAACAAAATTCTATTCACAAAGGATGAAAAACTTTCCATTATAAAGATGATCTTGCTTCCAAAAATCTTACACATAATATAATCTATTTCTATTCCCCCTGCAAGCTCTTTAATTAAAAAATTTAACATACTGATTAAAAAATGTTATGGCATTCAGTAATGCCTAGAATTGCATTATCCTGTTATATGTATAGTTGGGAAAATGGAGGCATATCTTTACCAAATCTAGAAATGTATTCAATCACATCAGTAATTAAAACAATTGTGTATCTTCTAGATGGGAAGTATTTAGCAAAGTGGAAAGAAATTATATTAAATTTATCCCAAAATACCAAAAATAAAGGTAATATCCATATATCAAAACTAGTAAATAATTCATTTATATGGAATTTAAGAGAATACTTTTCCAATTATTCCATTCGTGTTTAGATCTACTTATATAATTTTAATTCTAAAGGCCTTTACGAATTATGTATTTAGGTTTAGAATCTTTGAAAATTGGTTTTCTTATCTTCCCTATTGTCTGTACACAAGGGATAATTCTCTCTACAGACCATTCTAAAAATCACTATTTAAGCAAAAACATTTAATGTTTTGGCATCAAATGATGCATAAGAATGAGGCAAAATCTATTAATACTGTTGTAGATGAATATAATCTTAACACTTTACTTTGGTTAGATTTGCAAGAGTTTAGAAAATATATTATTTATTTTATTTATTTATTATTTTACATTCATTTACCGGGATAGTCCGACTGGATACATGTCCATTTTCAATGGAGGCCCGGGAAGAAAAGCTCCACATAGACAAACTTACATAGATTACACAGAAGTTAGCAAACAATTATAAAAACAAAGTGATTATATACAATGGGTTAGTAGTGTTCCCTAGTAGGGACTTACAATTCTCATGGACAGACAATTAAAAATAAGAGACATCAGATTGGAAGCAGCGCTTAGTGATGTAGTTACATGTTATGATAATTGCAGAATATGCTTTTAGTTTATAAATTAATCAGGGTTGGTACATAGGCATAGCCAATTCACTTTGAGATACTGTTTGAGGTTTTTTTTTTTTGAAGAGATTTTTGGAGGATTGTAGGGTTATATAGTTTGGCAACAAATTCCAGGTTTTGCCAGTGAAGTCGGCAAACAGGAATTCACCAGTAGAGTTATTAGCTTTGTGAGTTTGGACCAGTAATTTATCGGCTGACCGTAGAGATCTTAGGTTGCTATATGGCTTAATAATATTTTTAAGTGAGGGAGTATCCTCAGGGTGGTACAAAATTTTGTGAGCTAT
The DNA here is from genome assembly GCF_019279795.1 of Protopterus annectens. Lineage (NCBI taxonomy): Eukaryota > Metazoa > Chordata > Ceratodontiformes > Protopteridae > Protopterus > Protopterus annectens. The sequence goes on from NC_056743.1 coordinate 304,356,071, forward strand.
TAAGACTTGATTGAATTGAATTAAGCTGGGCAGTTCTAGCCACTCTAGTTGTTTAAGGTTCTGGCAGTGGTGGGTTCTATAGGTGGAGCCAGTGGTGAATCTGGCAATATGATTGTAGCTATGGGATAGCTTACCTAGTTCGGATTTATTGAGGTTTGAGAGTACAGGTGAGGCATATAAAAGAGTAGAGAGTAGGTGTGATCAGGCGATTGCAATCCTAGGCAGTGGGATTAAAAATGCCTTGTTTCTATACAGTGATCCAAGCTTCTTATTGATGGCCTGTATGGTTTTGTTGACCTGTAGGTCAAATTTGAGATTATTGTTTATGATATCCCCTAGGAGTTTGTTGTGATTATCTGGGGAAATAGTGGTACCATTGTTAGATGTGACAGAGAATGAAAGTGTGGTGGATCTACTAGTGGGAGAGAAGAGTAGAAGTTTAGTTTTATTGGGGTTCAGAAGTAGGTTTTGGTTGGTGAGCCAGTTCTCGATAGTGTTAAATGTATTTTGGGTTAAGATTTGCAAGTTGGATGAGGAGGTGGCTGAGCAGATGAGAGTGGAATCATCTGCGTATTGAATGCAGGTGGCTTTAGGGATAGCAGTGTGGAGGTTGTTGATAAAAATAGAAGAGTAGTGGACCTAGTATGGACCCTTGAGGGACACCAAGTGTGAGAGAACTGGCTGGAGAGTTTGCTCTGCCATAGTACCACCTGCTGTCTGCCAGTCAGGTAGTACTGGAACCACTGGATAGCAAGCTTATTGAGGGAAATAGATTTTAGTGAAAGAATGAGAAGTTCATGGTTGACCATGTCAAAGGCTTTTGATAGGTCAAGAAAGAGGGCAGAGGTTAGCCTATTGTCATTCCTGTTTTGGTTTATGGCAGTAGTAAAGGAAAGGAGGGCTGAGGTGGTGCTGTGGTATGGCCTGAAACCATACTGGGAGTCAGATAATAAGTTATTCTGTGAAAGGTATTGCATTAGTTGCATGTGTACACATTTCTCCATTACTTTGGCTAGTGGGGAAAGAATGGCAATGGGCCTGTAGTTGGATATGTCTGAGGAGCTATCACCTTTATGGAGTGGGATGACGTGAGATATTTTCCAGAGGGAGGGGATAGCATTTTCGGATAAGGTTCTGTTGATGAGGATATATATGGGATATGCAATGGCATCTGCAGCTATTTGTAGGTACTCTGCAGGGAGGAGGTCAGCAGTGAGGGTGGTAGGTTTTAGTTTTTTTAGAAGTGTTTTGATAAAAATAGTGGATATTGGTTGGAAGCTAATCTGGGTGATTATTAGGTAGATTAGGCATGTGGTTTAAGTTAGAGGGGGTTAGTTGATTTGCTAGGGATTGGATTGTTTCAGTGAAAAAATTATTAAAGGTGCTAGCTATGGTCTCTGGGGAACTATGGGTGCAGTTAGCCGGGGTTAGGGTGCTGGAGTGACCTAGACAAAGTAGTTGATTTAAGCCTGCCCAGAACTTTTGAGGGTTGTTGTGGTGTTTTTGTAGGAGATTTTGGTAGGAGCAGTTTTTATCTAGTAAAATAGATTTTTGTATCATTCCTGAGTTGATATTTTAGATGGTCAAGTGGGGCTTTGGTTGTTCTCCAGCTGGCCCAGGCTCTGTTTCTAGTTTTGATTTTTGCTTTGGTATCTTTTGTGAGCCATGGTGCTGTATTTTATCTAGTTTTTATTGTACCTGCTGGAGCATGAGAATCAAGGATACTTAGGAATTTAGTGTTAAAGTGATCTATGGCCTCCTCTAATGTTAGATTTTTTAGTTTTGACCAGTCAACTGCTTTTAATTCATTTTGGAATATAGCAGCATCAAAGTTTTTCCTGTTTCTAAATGTTTTATATTTGGGCTGGTGAGGGTTTCCTGCCTTATATTTTATGATATAGGTTAGACAATGGTCGCTGAGGTCATATGGGAGAGTACCAGGTGTGTACAGTTGGGGTTGTTTATTAACTAGGATCCAGTCTAGGATACTTTCCTTGCTGGTTGGTTTGTTTATCCTAGTTTGAGAGGTTATGGTCTTTTTAAACCCATATAAGTTTATATGAGTGAGGGGGGGGGGGTCGGAGGAGCAGGGGTGCCAGTCGGTGTTAAAATCACCAAGAACTATGGTTTCTTGTGGATAGGTAGTGGATAACCATTAAAGGAGATCTTCTAGGGTATTTAGGTTGTTGCCTGGCAGAATGTATGCACAGACTATGTTCAAGTGTTTGTTTTGGTTAATCTGTAGCTTGGTTATGAGGAGTTCCACGTTATTGAATTGTGGAGGTTGAATGGTGTCTCTATTAATGGTTAGAGTATTTTTGTAAAGGACTGCTATCCCATCTCCTTTCCTTGTAGCACGGTCTAACCAATATCTAGATAAACTAGCTCTAATTCCCTCAAATGCTAAGAATTCAATACCCAAATGTAGTCAGTACTTGATTTTATATACCCAAAATAATTTATCAGTTATCATCTCATATTTATAGAGCAATTAAACAGGATCTAGATGTATATTCAGACAGCTATTGGAATACATTTTCTGTAATCAATAATTGTATTCCCTCAGAAAAATACAAAATTAATTTCCTTCAGTCAGCCAGTAAAACCACTTCTCTTAAATGGAGAATCTTTGCATGGAGATTTTTACAGAAATCTTTTTTCACTCCACAGAAAATGAGTAAGATAACTAAACAAGATATTGTTTGCTGGAGATGTAATGCAGAAACAAATGATTGGTACCATATATTTTATGACTGTGCATTATTAAAGAAATTTTGGGAAGAAGTTAACATTTTCTTTACAGGCAATTTTTACAGACAATTTTGTGTTCAACAAATCACTTGTATTACTCAACACACCTGTTCCAGACTGTATAAAGAAAAGCAAATATTTTTTGTTCTGGTCTATATTCTCCATTGCCAGGAAAACAATTACAAAAAACTGGAAGTCCTCATCTCTTCCCTCATTTAAAGAATTTAAAGGTCTTTTCTTGGAAATATCTAAGTTAGAAATGTTGACTGTTAAATCTAAATCTACAAGGAATACAAATGTATATTACAAATGGGAAAACCTACATGAAATATTAGTTAAAGAACTAGATAAATGATTATTGCAGTAATCTTTCTTTTTTATCCGTTTTCCCTTATCTTTATTTTTTTTGCAAAAATATTAATTTAACTGATCCTGTTATTTGATATACAGTGAACATCATTGTATATAGTTATTTTTATTATAGTTATTGTATAAATATTTTCTCTTTTTAAATACTGTACTTAAAAATTCTTGTTCAGTCTTTTTCAAAATAAAAAAATTATTGTTCAATCTTTTTCAAAATATTTGTTCATTACAATAATGTTTTCAATAAAGCTGTTTAAAAAACAGAAATGTAACAGTTAGGATTGTGGCAAACTAAAACATGACATAGTGTTGTGAGGATTATTCAGTGCTGCTCATACGAATCATTGTCTGATTTCAATAGCTGTTACTCATTTTGCAATGAAATCTGTTGTCATCATTGCAATGATGAAACAATACAAGTAAGCTTACAGATAATGAAATTGGAAAAGGCTTTTCTACAGGCCACCAAGACCATCCACTGATCATCAAGTTTCAATATGTTCGATATTGAGGAATAAAACACCATTGACTGTTTCCATTTGCAAAACTGCCAGCATGGTGTTTAAACTGCAGTGAGTTAGGACTTCTGCCCTTGCTCTGCTGTTTTACAAAAAAACTGCTGAGAGACTTAAAAAGATAAGTGCTCATTTTCAACCTTTTTTCTTCAGTTCTGATTAAGTAAAACAATATTTGCTGCAAATCTATTTAAACTGCGCAACTTTTTTTTATGCTTAGTGAATTCGGTCCTTACCTCTGTTCTGATCTTGTGTCCCTATCCTGCCAACTGTTGTTGTAGTCTTTAAGCTTGGTGGCTTTTGAGTTGCCTGTCTCTACCACAAATTTGATATTGTACACTCCTCCTAGTCCCATTGCATCAGCTCATTCTACTCAATACAGTGAGATCAGTTGTGAAGGCCCAACCCTTTAGCTTCTTACCCTTGAATTATCTTCTGTCTCCTCACTTTTTACTAAAAAACAAACAAAAAAAAAACTGTGCCTCTTCCTACTTAATTTTACAGCTTGTACTTAGGTGTTCAACTGCATTTAGTTTGCAGCATTTGTTACTGCTTGTTGGTAGCTTGCCAGATTTGTTTCTGCTTATCTGTAGACGTGTTAAATTGATGACAGTATTCTACTGAATTGCTGATCTATTTGAGCTGTTTTTAGTGTTGTGGTTGTGAGCTAATTTATCACATTTGCACTGTTTTAAGGCAATTTACTGATTAACTGCATTTCATTATTGTTTATCTGTATTTCATTGATATTTTCTGCAATTTGTTACTGTTTAACTGCATTTTACTTCATTTCATTACTGTTCAACTGTATTTTTTCATATTCTGAATTCTGTTTTGGTCTGTAAGTAGGTAATATGTGCTTTTTATAAGTTTTAATGTGTTCTTAACCTGTAAATTGAGTAGCATAGTCTGGATACAAGTTTGCTGCATCCAGAGTTCTTTTTTGTCTTCTGTGTTTCAGGCAGCCATCTTGTGTTTGCCTTCTGTGTTTCTGGCAGCCATCTTGTGTTGGTAGGTGTCTGTCTCCTCTGTTAGTGAGAGTAGCAGGGCTGACTGGTCATTGTCTGGCAGAAGCTGATTAATAAAGAAAGCAGGGACTAGCAGGATTGGCTAGATTTCTGTGTTATTAGAATCTTCTATTTTTTGTAGTATTTAAACCTCAGGTTTGAGCTGTTTTGGGCTTGTTTGCCCATCACACACTGCAGCTGAACTGTTTTCAACCTTATATGAGGTATTCCAGCTACAAATTTTCCCTTTGTAGCAATTGTGTGATCACCTAGTAGTACTACTCTTAGACTTCCATCCTTTACCCTCTTAAGTCTCTCTGGCTTCTCTCCCTCTAATTTTGACAAATATGGATGGACAGTTTCCTATGCTTTCTCCTTCCAGTCTGGTTGATATGGGCATCCTGAGACAGTGTAGCAACTGTGTCATGTACACTGACAACCCTCTACTATTGCCACCAAGGAACACAATTTGTGAGAGAGGCTATTACATTAAGAACCTAGAGTTTATGCTCTCTCCCTCACAAGACAGTACATCTGGCACTGAGAAAGTTGTTAACATAAATAACACACCTCAAACACTGACCGCACCTACACAGCACACACCCACATATTCGGATGCTCTCAACAAAAATATACCCAGACAAAAGAGACCTCCAAGGAAAAACACACATGAACTCCACTGCCCACCACAGACAGTTCACATACCTGACTCTCACAGCTACTAAGGCCTAAACATAAACCTAACATATTAATCATAGGAGACTCCATTGTAAGATACAAAGATGTGCCCCTCACCAGGCTGAATAAGTAGAAAGTCACTGTTAGTTGTTTGTCAGGTGCCAGAATCCACCATATCAACCATGCACTCTAGCCTCTCAACAGCAGGTACTGTTATGACTCTCATAGTCCATGTTGGCGTGAATAACTTGAGATGTACCTCCCTGGACTATATGAAGAGAGACATGATTGAGCTCACTGAATGTGTGTCCCAGGCAGGTATTTTCAGAGCCTTAAGCAGCATTCTATCATCACCCAGAATGATGCTTCAATACAAACAGAAAATGATTGACCTCACTGAATGTGTGTCCCAGGCTGGTATGTTCCTAGCCTTAAGCAGCATTCTATCATCACCCAGAATGATGCTTCAATACAAACAGAAAATGATTGACTTTAACAATTGGCCATTCCAAGGGGATCCAGTACCTGACAGCCTGGGAAGACATGACTGACAAACCAAAATGTTTTGCCAGAGATGGCCTGCATCTGTCTCCCTTGGGCTTCAGGCTTCTGGCAAAGGCTCTTGCCTTCCCCATAGTGCCTTTGATAGGAAATGCTGTGAGGTCAAAACAGCCATCATGAAAATTTCATCAAAATGCAAATTAAAGGTCATGCTGCTAAACGCTAGGAGTCTAAACATGAAACTGCACTCATTGCAAGCACTCTTAACCCTGGAAGATGCTGACATTTGTACAGTCACAGAAACCTGGTTCAAAGCTGCAGAGATCACCCCAGCCATACCAGGTTACTCATCCTATCATACTTTCAGACTCCAAACAGTGGGCAGCAAAGCAAAAAGAGGGGGAGTTGCAATATATTTAAAAGATAGACACACCTCCATGCTGGTCAAACATTATGATGCACAGGAGACACTCTAGGTCCAGTTAACCATTAGCAAGACCCCTATTCATATCATATCTAGCTACAGGCCCTCAACTTTGACTCAGTATGCGCACTCCACCAATCCTGACTTCTTCGAATCTATCAAGAGTCAACCCTTTACACTGATCCTGGGTGAGTTTAACTATTGAACCATAGATTGTAAGAACTACTTGTATCATAACACAAATGCCCACCGATTCCTTGATTTTGACAATGCATATGCCTTGGACAGCTGGTAGACACCCCCACAAGAGGTGAAAATATCTTGTACTTGGTCTTAACCAACATGAGTATCCCCTGCAGCATCCCTATAGTGTCATTCTCCCTCATAAGATCTGACCACAAAGCAGTCACTTTTGATGTTTCCATCTCACCCCCCCCCCCCCCAGGGTCAAACACAAAAACTTCTCCAATGCTGATTATAACTTTCTGAGGGAAGGTATAAACAGCTTTACAGCTCCCTCCTCCTCCATAGTGACTAGCAGATATGTCCAAACCTACAGCAAAGTATTATACAAGCATTTATATAGCTGCATGGAATCAGGAATACCAGACAGGACAAAATCCTCCTCATAGAAGAGTAAACTTGTCTGTTGGACATCTACAATAAATACACTCTATAGTAAAAGGAAAACATTGCAGTGCATGACCAAGAAGGAGCAGGTGCCTAATAGGACGCAATCTCTCCTTAGCCTGAACAAGCAAATAAGAGCACTAGTGAAATCCTCCAAAGCAAACTTTGAGTCCAAACTGGCTACATCTAATAAAGACAATCATAAGGCCTTCTTTTGTCTTAAAAGAAGCACTCAGATATGCACAGAACTGGTGGTAAATGAAACCACATACACAAATGTTGTAGATATAGCCAACCTACTGGCATACAGGTTCAGTGAAAACTTCACCCCACTGTCACACCCATCAGTAAATCAGGAGATCACCAGCACCTGCCCCCTTCCACTTGTCTCTAGGGAATAAGTCATCACTGCCCTCTCAAAGACAAAAATTACAACCTCCATGGGACCCAGTAACATCCCAGGCTGCATCCTATATGAACTCAGCCAAGAACCTGCAGCAACATTAGGCACCCTATTCAACCAAAGCCTGAATACTGGCTTCATACCACAATTGGAGGACAGCCACTGTCATCTTTTTGCACAAAGGTGGAGCATCCACCGATCCAGGAAGTTTTAGACCCATCAGCCTAACTAGCCTGATCTCCAAGGCCATGGAGTGGATTACCATGGACCTCATTAACAAGAACAGTGGCAACCTCCAAACACTCAATCCCACACAGTTTGGTTTCATCAAGGTGAGGTCATGCCTGTTAAAATTGGTCGATGAGTTTGAGACAGTCACCAAAGCCATGGACATGAGGAAGATGATGCACACTGCCTACCTTGACCTAGCCAAAGCCTTCGATACTATTCTCCACTCTGGTATAATAGATAAACTCTCAACTACGCATCAATCCATATGTTACTAGATGGGTAGCAAACTGGATCACTGATAGAACCCACCCAAAATTGGGAAAGATACCTCAAGCAGTAGGCTCATAATGAGCAGTGTAACCCAGGGATCGGTCTTGGGGCCCCTGTTGTTTGGGATATACTTTTCTGAGGTGCAGGCCAAAACCAGTGGGCTATGGCTGACCAAGTTTGCCGATTACTGCAAGCTGGGCATTGTCATAAATTCCTGTGGTGATATGGACATCCTCCAAGAGGGTCTCACCCAAAAAATGACTGGTGCTAGAAACATGGCCTCAAACTGAATGCCAAAAAATGCATTATCATCCTCTTTGAGGAGAGTGACTTTCCCACAAATTATCACATTAGTAACAAGGTCCTAAGCATACAATCAGTTGTGAGGGACTTAGGCATCCAGGTTGATAGCAAACTGACTTTTGACCACCATATTACCTCCATTGTACAGAAAGATTTCTACATGGCCCACCTCATTAGTAAAGGTATCTCATCATAACATCCCTGTATTCTTCCCTTATAAGGCCCATTATTGAGTACAATGCCCCTTTTGGGGCAATATCATGCAATACTTTACTATCCCTAGTTTAAGTAAGACACAGGGGAACACTTCTTTTACTATCAAATGTCCAAGTGTTACCAGATGCCCTATGGGCTGAAAAATAGGGTTTAGCTCTATCATTTCTCATACATTACAGCTTGGAGCATGTTAGGCTCTATGAACGTAAACTAATACAACAGAAGAGAGAGAAGATACACGATGATTGCCAGGACTTTGAGAAGGGGCAAGTTTTTGCATGGCCTAAATCTAGACTTCCTCAGCCCAATAATGCTTCAAATACTGCCAATAATGCTTCAAATACTGACAATCTTGTAAGGTAAAGACAGAGAGGTACACAGGTTTCCTCGGTGGAAAATATTAATGTTCAGCTGAATACTGTGAATGATGAAGTAAACCCACAACTCATGACCAACGAGGAGCCCATTTTATGCTCACCAGCAAATGAGGGACCATTGTTGTACAATACACCAACTGGAGAGAGTGTTAGAGAAATGGAATGCCCAGTGAGTGAACGGGGACATCCTCAGAGTTGGTGGTGAGACCAAAAACTTCAACATTGAATAAACCTTCTTTTTTGCTGCCCTTACCAATCAGAATGAAAAGAAAGCAGTCCTTAGATGACCCAGATCCTCTGAAGAGTAGGAGAAGGAATGAGCTGCAAGACGTCAACACTATACAGAGAATGTGGAACCAGGTGAAACCGGCTTAATATGGAATATTTCCAAGAGGCATTTAACTGTCTGTGAAAGATCTGTACTGAACAGAGGACTTTCTTTTATTCCTGCCCAATTGGCTGATATAGCAGATGTCCTTATTGACTATAAGTTATTTTTACATAATGTACAGCTTAAAATGATGCTTGGGGGAAATGACACTGCTGACAGTAATTTCATTTTTAGAAAACCTAGCTTGTATTGACCCCATAATCACCCTTTGTTAGATATTTTTACAAACTTTGTGAAAAAGAATTATATGCATATTTTACATGTGAGAATAGAGCAAGGGGCTTTGAAAATTTAAACAAGGAATTGAAGTTAGCATTGAAAGCACTTGAAAATGATATGTAACTTGTAATACGACCAGCAGATAAAGGGGGTCTAATAGTGATCATGGACAGGCCATATTATTTCTAGTGCATTAAAGAAATGTTGCAAGATGAAAAGACTTATAAGATTATAGATGTCAATGTGATAAATGAAATCAGGGACAGCATGTTAAACATGTTAATGGAAAGTGTTAATAATGAAACTATAACCAAAGATTTGTTCAGATATTTTATAGTAGATCAACCACTTATTCCATCTTTACAAGGACTACCAAAGATCCATAATGATCCCTATGCCCCACCATTTAGACCTATAATATCTGGTGAGGGATGATTAACAGAGCCACTATCTATTTGTGGACAAGCAATTAAAACCTGTGCTACAGGCTCATGAGTACATTTTACAGGACAGTAAACAATTCTTACAGGAATTATATGACTTCTGCAAAGGTGATGTGAATGGGATGACAGGTAATGTTTTGCTAGTGACCATGGATGTGGTATCATTGTTCACAGTGATACTCAACAGAGATGGAATAAGAGTGGTGAAAAGTGTTTTGACAAAAAGGAGATGTGCTCCACTGGACAGATTGATGCATTATGTGACTTGCTGGGAATGATTTTAGAAAGCAATGTATTTGTCTCTGATGAGAAATACTACTCAGGTATCTGGTGTGGCCATGGGTGCTCCATGCACCAACAGTTACACCAATATGGTTATGGCGGAGTGGGAATTGGCATGCATGCTACCACATCCTCTAGCAAGGTCATGTATACAGTTTTACAGATGCTTTGTAGGTGACCTTTTCATTTTATGGAAAGGAAGTGTAACTCAGCTTAAGAATTTTGCACATGACACTGACTCCAATAAATTTTTAAAGTTCACCTTGAAATATTCAGATAGAAATATTGAATTTTTAGATGTTGAGATTAACATTGACACACTAGGGCAGCTACATTCTGATATATTTAGAAAGACTTGTCAATGTGCGGCCTATGTCCATAGGACAAGTATGGACACCCCCCCCCCCCCACACACACACACACACATTTTTAAAGCAATGAGATGCTCCAGATTGGCAGATAGAGATAGTCAGTATGAGAAGGAAATTATTAAACTAGGAAAAGATTTTGTCAACAGGGGTTATAACAAAGAACAGGTCAGGCAGGTCTGCCAAGCTACAAAATGTATGAGAAATGATAGAGCTAAACCCTATTTTACAGCCCATAGGACATCTGGTAACATTAGGACATTTGACAGTAAAATAAGTGTTCCCCTGTGTCTTACTTAAACTAGGGATAGTAAAGTATTACATATTTTTGTTAGGAATTGGCACATCCTTCAGTTAGATCATGAAGTGGCAGAGACAGTGGGAAATAGACCATGGATGGTATATAAGAACATGAAGAACTTGAGGTGTGGGTTATGTTATCCGAAGATGGACTCGCAGTTAGTTCCTATAACTAAGGGTATTGGTACAGTTAAATGTGGTCAATGAAACTTTTGTGAATATATCCAAGAAGGGACAGAGTTTATACATCCTGACACTGGTAGATCTTATGTGTTAGAGATAGATGCCAACTGTCACTCTAAGAATTTGGTCTACCTTGCCCGTTGTTGCACTTGTGCATCATTCTATATCGGGAAAACAAATAGAAGGTTAAGGGGGAGAATACGGGACAACATGTATTGCTTGAGGAGGGGGCATGTATATAGTGCTGTAGCCAAACACATTTTGGAACTAACAGTCAGCACCATTTTAAGCTCAGTGTCTTGGAGATTTTATATGAAAATATCAGGTTAGGGAACATTAATAACATCAGCGAAGAACTTGAATTAAAATGGATAATAAAATTTAGTCCACATGTGGGGAAGGGACTCCATGACCACCTAACTATCCCATCAAAGCTGAAAAATAAAAGATTAAGGAAATAAGGCGAAATAGTGTGGAATCCTATGTCTTAGTATTTTTGTTATTAACGCATTTTTATTGCCTGTATTTTCAATGCCTGTATTTTTAATGTCTGCATTTTCTCTATGTAACTCGGCAATTAATGGGTTACGTGTTGCTAATTAGAAATGAGTAGTGATAGGCTGTTTTACATCTATGGAAGGTTATAAGTATGAGTTTTATGGCAGTTTTTTCATTAAGGTCTGAGGAAGCAAACTTACTGTTTGTGAAAGTGCTTACCTAATAAACATTTTTAATAAATACTGTGGATTTTGAACATTTGGAGTGAGTGCTGTTCTGCTGCTGGAAGTGGATTTTACTGTTATTTACTTGGTTTGTTACTATACAGCAGCATTCTTCTGTGTGGATTTTTGATCTTTGTTTTATATATGTGTGTGTGTGTGTGTGTGTGTGTATATATATATATATATATATATATATATATATATATAGAGAGAGAGAGAGAGAGAGTTTAGCAGTTTCTTCACCATATGCAGTATACAGTACTTGCCCCCCCTGCGAAAGTTAGTTGCAGTTTGAGTTTTTACTGTGTTATTGTTTTGTACATTCATGATTGGTGATGTGGTTACTCTGTATCCTGTTAGTCTAGATTTTATAGTGACTCTGTGTAAAACCCAATGATTTCAGCAAGAACAACATATATGTATTAAATGTTTCTTAATAAGCTAAAACATATAGTGTTATGTCTCTATTCTGCTTCGATTTAAGGAAAAAAGCTTGATCAAGTAGTTAGAAAAACAAAGTTCAATTAACTTCCTAGCCTTCAAGCAAAACTTTCTATATCTAAAAAGTGCAATGTATTCTTTGGTAGCAAAAGCAGTCAATTCAGAAAAATATATTTACTTTTAAATGAAATATATTCTGCAACATGACTATCTTCTATAGGCATTTTTGAGAATTATCCATTTGATATAGCAGGTCTTAAGAATATTTGATCAAATAAACCAGAGAGTGAACAGTAGACACAGGCAGATCATTTAATTTCTTTACAGAAAGCTCTATAGAAAAAATGTTAGTGAATGATACTCATAGATGATGTGCCACTTGAATTTGAATTAAAACAATGACTCACTCATGCATAAGTTAACATGTTAGACAATGAACTCACAACAAATTACAATTTCGGAAACTTGCAAAAGTGTTTGAACTAAAACTACCCGCACTTATTTTGTTTGAACAAAGTGTCAAGAAATACAAGTTTTGTTTTTTATATGTAAACATAATAGTTATGGGCATTAAAAATATATAAATTTTCTGTTTTCCTCCAGCTGTCTGCCATTTAACATCCCCCAGACGAATGTGCTCATCCCACCATTGGCTTACCCCAGTGGACCATTCCGATACTGGAACACTCATAGCTGAGTTGCATCAGGGCTTTGTCATGAGGCTAACTTTATTTTATCTCTTCATATACAACTTCTCACTCATAACTTTTTTTTTTGATTTATGCTTTCTCATTTGCAGTTGTGAACTTGAGCAATGATCTCCTTGGACCTTTTACAGACTTGGACCATGAGAGCTGTCTGGTAAGTGACATCAGAGTTGCACATTTAGGCAATGAAGGCAGAGGGAATCAAACCCCTGACCACTGGACTAGAGGAAACAGCTCATTACAGCTCCATAATCCTTTGCACCAGCTGCCAGAAAGCAATGATGTATGTAGACTATCTTAATATTAAACTCAGAAAATGTAACATCAGACTGCAATACAAATTTAATTCTGAGTGTTACAGACTACATTCCCCATGATAATTTAACCATCAGCCTTAAAAAGCCAATTGCTATGAACATTGGAACAGTAAAAGTGCTACTTCATTTTACCCATCTTCATCCAGTAATAAATCATTTTAGACATCTCAGATGTTTTGGTCAAAACTAGATCCAACTCTACTTATTCAAAAACATACAGAATTTTCTGTGACAGAGTATTTTGGCAACTTCATCTTAAAACATCTCTAACCATCTCTCTCTCTCTGAAAGCCATATAACTCTAGTGGAAGGGGAGGGGTCCGGGAGCCCCTGCAGAATTGTGCTAGCAAAAACTGATCTAAAACTGATCTATACCTAAAGAGGGAATCAAGTTTGTAATGGCTTGTAAATGTATTTATGGTGGGCCAAGTTGCTGCTTCTAGAGTACTTCTAGAATCCAAAACTTTCCAAGAAGTCATAGATGAAGCCTTGACACTGCCAAGAATAGTTTTGTTGTGGTGAGTATTCCCAAATGTAATAGCTTGAGACAACCATTTGGAAATAGTCAATTTTGACAAAGTTTGTTCCTCCTCCTTACTTTTAAAAAATGGACAACTGATCTGAACATCTGAAAATTTAGTTTCTTCAAGATATTTCCTGAGTTTTCTCTGGCCATTCAAGGGATCGAGTATTCTTTCTCCCGCACTTTCCGATTCAGGAAAGAAAATAAGGAGATGGATAGTTTGGCTTTAAATAATCTTGGATATCATTTTAGACATAAGACAGTTTAGTTCTCAAAGAACAACTCTCTCAGGAAAGCGAGATAGGGCTGACTCATGATAAGAGCTTGCAACTCAGATACTCTTCTTGCAGAGTTCAGAGCAATTGCTTAAATAGATTTCCATGTTAAGAACCTCAATTCAGCCAGATTAGTTCGCTCAAATGGAGCAAGTGTTAGCTTCTCTAACACAAAATTAAGATCCCATGGAGGAGACACTGTTTTTCTTGTAGGTCTCTTTCACAAAACCTCTTTCAAAAACAGTTTGACATAAGAATGCATTGAAAGAGGAGGATCCATGGGCAGACATGTTGAAGTGGCTGACAAATGAACCTTGATGGAGAATTAAGAAAGGCCATTTGATAGTAATGCACACAAATATTGTAAAACCAGAGAAACACTAGCCCTGAATGGGCGCTGGTTATGTTATTAGTACCTGATGCTTGTATCCAGTAAACAGGTACCTAAAGGGATGCTATCATCCAGGCAGTCAGTTGAAGTTGATTGGTTTCAGATTGTATCAAACACAACTGGTCTTGTGTGAATAGATCCATTCTTGAAGAAAGTCTGCGTTAATTGCTGCTTGCCATTTCCATTTCCAAAAAAAGGCAGAACCACTATTGCTTGGCCAGAAGGGAGTCACCCCAGTGATCGTCAGGGATTCCTTCTGAATCTTCAGCAGTAGCCTGGATACTGGGGAAAATGGTGGAAAGGCATACAGGAACATTCCTGCCCAGGGAAAGGAAAAGACATCTGTCTTCCAGGGCTTCTTGCTTGGAGTCCTGGAGTAGAATCTTACTAAATGATTCCTCAGAGAGGAGGCAAATGAATATACTGGAAAAAGTCTTGGAAGACACCCTGATCTAATTCCCATTTGTGAGCACCTCCACTTGTACTTCTCAGCCTGTTTGCCAAACAGATTTGCTCTGATGGAATGTAGGACACTTGCAGAGTGAGATTGTGCTGTGAAGGTATGTCCCAAGCTAACATAGCTAGTCTGAAAAGAGGTACAGCCTGATTCCCTTTGCTTGTTGATGCATCACATGACTGTCATTTTCTGTAACAACATGTAGAGGTCCAAGAGACCAAAGATGATTCAGATAGTTGAATGCCTTCATCAGGTCAAGCATTTCCTTTATATTTTGTGTTTGTATCTGTCAGACATAGACATAGATTAGTACTAAGCTAACTGCCCTTGTGAACCATTTTAAGCCTAGCCAATTATCCCTTGTGAGACTCAAACCTTGCACCTTGTGTTTGTAAGGCAAACACCTTAACCATTATGCCACTCTACCAACCCACACTTAAAATAAACAGCCTCTGCAAGCCTCGAACCCCAGACCCTGCACACCATACACCAAGTGATTTACCACTAAGCCATTCCAGATACTGTAGTGCCTTGTATATCATGCACTTTTATACCTCGTGAAATGCTCCACAAGCAAAGTCCAAGGCTTCTGTGATGACTGACTACTGTAGCAGGGAGGGAGTGTTCCTATTAGATGACTGAAGACGCATTCTATCGAATGCATCTTGGTCGAACTTAAAACAACGAAAAGGCAAAATAGCGAAGTGGCTTTTAAACAAATTCTTTCCCAGGGAAAGAATTCGCTTGACCACTTCCGTTACTTTGCTGTTTTCAGCACTGTAGTGCGATCTCAGAGTTGGTATATTTAAGTAGGAGGTGTGGGGGCAAAGCCCCCACTTTATGTATTCTTTCAATTTTTTTTTTTTTTTTGGGGAACAGAGACTTTTTTCCAAGCTTTTGAGATTGTAAGCTTTCACTAACATGGGGTTGATTATTCATCATTCACTTTTTTAATTATATAATATAAACCCTTGATGGAGAAGGGAAGCCCTGGATTAAGAAAATCTGCTGTCTCCACCAAGAGATTTATCTTCTGACAAACCCCAGCACTGATATTTGATGTTTGTACTGGGACCAAAGAGACTTCAGATACCATTCTAAAGTTTGCATGTGATGTCTTGCCAGGGATATCATAAATATCACAGATGCCATGAGACCAAAAGTCCTGAGATATTCCCTCGTAGTTAGTCTCAGTAAAAAACTTTAGAAATAAATCTGAGTATAGAGCTGCCATTTCCTGTGGAGGAAAGTTTTTTTTTTGAACTTACCGGGGTTCAGATAGCCATATTTGTTGCCAATAATCTAGCTAACACCCTAGGAACACAATGCTTTGTGAAGGAGTCAAAAAGACTTTTGAATGTTATCTTGGAATTCTAGCTTGTGTAAGAGATTCTCACACAAGTGAGAAATTCCTGACATGTTGAAAAAGACACTGCAAAAATAAGCAAGTCATCTAAATATGGAAAAATGTGGATACTGTATAGCCTGAAATAGGATATAACTGGAGCTAGACACTTTTTGAACACTGTTGGTACAGTGGATAGTCCAAATGGTAAGGCAGAAAATTGATAATGTCATCCAGACACACGCAAATTTAATAAATGCCTGAAATCTAGATGAATAGGGATGGGATGATAAAACTTACCCTGTTTGGTCAGAATGCTTATCTGTTGTCTCTCCCATGCTTGTCAGAAATGGCTCTCCCTTGCCCACTGAGGGGGACCCGAACAGCTGGAGATGATATGGCTATCCACCAATCCATAGTGGCTGTAGATGCTGCTACTGAGGGATCCGAGGTAAACGATTATGGTCTGAGGAACAAGCTAAAGCCATAACAGAGTCACCCAACTGCTGCTGAGGCAAATGGCTGGCCTGCTGTTGTGGATTTTTTTTTTTTTGTTGCTGGAAGGAGGACTGACTGCGGGACCAATGGTTTGTTCCATGGTCACCCCAAAAATTATGCCTCTTTTCAAGAGAAAAACAAGCAGCAAAATTTTAGTTTGTAAAAGTCACTTTTTTCACAGAAAAAGGCAGTAAAGCACACTCTTAAACACATGGCCAGCCCCATAAAGTAAAATAAATATAATTTATTCACAGAAAAAAATGTTTATCAATTAATTTAAACAACTTTTAAACTGACAGGAAAACGTGCATTCCTATTTAAAATATAGCAAAAAAATAAATAAACTGATAGAAACTACAGCTGTGAGTGTATATCATCTGAAGACTAGAACCAGCAATTTGAACCAACTTCAGCAAATAAAGATATCATGGTGCAGTGACAGATGATCATGCAGTAACTACCTATTCAGTAGAACAAACTTTCTGTCTATATCCAGCGGTGTGATACACTACCTTCTTTTAAGAATGAATTAGATAGCTGTATGGGTATTCATAAATTCACCCCAGATGTGACTGGACCCTCTGCCCACTAAATTTGGTAACTAAGGGGAATATCAATGGGTTCTTGAGAGTCCATGCATGTTGTTTGTTGATTATTTCATCATATTCCTTAGTGTGGGCTTCACTCTATTTCAGCTCTATATGCCTTTCTGCCCCTTAGGTCATAAATATAATAAGAAACTATCCTATTATACTCTAATCTTTATGTGCTTAGTGTTCCCCTTTGACTGAGATTATCCATTTTTAACATTTTTGGGATTCATTTAACTACATTTCTTCATGCAAAACTAAGGGCCACAACAGTAGATGTGATCATTTTTTTAAGATACGATTTATAATTTCTGAATTTTTTTTTTACATTTAAAATTCTTAAAACTTGAGTGTTTCTTGAACAAAACAGTCAACAGGTTCTTGCAGTACTCTCAAAGACCACCAGTCAAGTGTGTGTGCATCTCATAAGGATGAGACTGCTGCAATATTTAACTCTCCTCTGCACACACAAACACACACACACACACATGCACAAATTTACATTTTTATGAAAGGACATTTGTAGGAAGAACTCTCATGTTTAACACTCACTGAGTCACAGCAACTATCTTAGGGGAAAGACTAAGCTAATACATTAGTTTGTCTCTTTGCAGCATTGTTACAAGTTACTTCAGTTTACATTCTTTTCTAACCTTTTCCTTGTCAGAGTCCTTTAGACTTTATAACAACGATTTTCAAATACTCAGTTTATTAAATAACTTTTTTTGCTACTCCCTATTTAGAAAAAAAAAAGCAGGCTTGCCTTCAGTCAGATGAGTGCAGAATCTGATAGTGGATCTCTTTCTATTAGTTATGCAGATTCCATCTTAGTACATTTGAGCACTGGTGACAGTGACATACATTGACTAGTAGTTCACATCTCTGAAATTCTGGAATGCCTGCTCAAAATCCACGCAGAGCTGCTTTTTCAAAGTTTATGATGTACATCACCTGTTCCAACTCACAATGCCCAACTTCCTGCCTGTAAAATATTTATGTAGACACTTCTTCATGGATGTTTTTCTTTACTTCTTAGAAAATTTGGCATACATTTTATTGTGATCCATGCATCTGCAGCAAATGTGAACATGCCTTCACTGGTCAAGAGTAATGCATGTTCTAGTTATGGCATAAGTTAAGCCTGTTTAGACTATAAGCAGTTACTTCAAGAGTTGATATTAGGAGTCAACAAGTGAAAAGTGCTATGAAACTCAGTGAGAAGTCTTTCATCCTAGCTAGATAGAATTTTGTAAATAATTCTATGCCATTGTAAATATTAATATGATCCACAGGCTGGTTTTACAAATGTAAAGAAAACTGTGTATGTTCTGAGCTTCAAAAATGTAACCACAGTGCACCCTGCTGGAAGAAAGCTGATAAGTAAAGCATTTTATAACTGTTTGATCTTAGGCTCGGAGACAGGATGACTGGGCTGGAAATTCTTTCTATTCTTTTAAGACAGGAGATAATTAGTAGGTTTTACATGTAAAGTGTCTTTTATTGCTGTGGGTTCCTGCAGGTGCAGATTACAAAAATAAATGTTACAATTTTGAGTTTTGTTAGTCCAGGAAACTAAATCAGAGAAATGTCAAGAATGACGTAATCTGAAATGACTCAGGAGTACTGTGCATTATCAATTTATGAACAGAAAGAAAGAATAGCATTTTGTATTTTGTTCTGGAGATGACAAGAACTCATCAGCACTTCTCATCTATATTTGATTGTTCTGTAAGTAAGATATTTAGAACAGTGATTTCTCTTACAGATAGAAATATAGCCAGATTAGTCTAACTATTTTCTATATTTTTCAGACTGTCCTACAATATTGTTTTAAAGTATTTCCTGTGATTTCTGAACTCTCTAATATCACTGCATTGAATTGATGAGTACTGTCTGTGTTTTTATTATTTGTTAAATATTTTAAACCTTTTAACTGTGGCCATTTTGTGTAGAGATAATTTAAGATCTGAGAGTACTTGTATGTATTTGGTGATACTGTATAAGCCACTCCTAAATAGCCTTCAAGTCTTAGTCACACTTACCAATTGAATAATAATAACATTACACAGTAAAATTGGACACCCTTTGGTAAGGGCCTTTATAGTATCTGATAAGGGTGGTTGGTGGCAGTCGGCACTACCTTATAGTTTGGGCCGAAGGGGGCATAGCTAGTGAACCTGTGTCAGCCATTCCCAGGAGTGTCTGTCTGTTTGTATATAATTCATATCTCAAAATGTGTGTGTGTGTGTGTGTGTGTGTGTGTGTGTGTGTGTGTGTGTGTGTGTGTGTGTGTGTGTGTGTGTCAGCTACTTGGGCAGGGACACAAAGCACTGGTCGGACAGAGAGGGTGCTGGAGATTTTGGCTTGACCACTCGGCTGAGATCTGTACCCTATAGCTGTGCCAGTGGGGAGTCTTATTGGGGATCTTGAGAGAAAGGGAGAAACCAGCCCCAGACTGACTGTGATCTCTGTGTGCTCTTAAGGGAAATTGTACTTTACTGTGTGTGTACTTGTTATCCTCCCAATGTGGACGCCCGTCACTGGTGTTAGTGGTGAGAATTGAGGCTCCTTGATTACTGGGCCAGTGCATGGGCGTCACACTCAGTAAGACATTTTAATAGTTCAAAAGTCTACTTATGATCTTTTTGCTTTGTTTTCCCAGCTATTCTCAACTGCATTATATTCTGCTCTGAAAATAGTCCATTCCCTTACTATTACTATCTGCCTGGAACATTTTGTAAATCCCTATAATCAGGAAGTAAAAGGAATTAAACTAATGCAAAAAAAATGGTGCATAAAAATAAGCTGGCAGTTAACTGTTCCAGATTTTTGTTTGCCTAGACAATTCCCCTTACAGCTTCATTTGAGAATAATACCCTATACCTATCAACAGCTTAAAAATTAAGCAAAAATTCACACAATGAATATGGAATTAATTTATTAACCTCAACTGCAGCTTCACTCATACTAAACATTTTCTCTCTGTTTCTGTTCATTCCTATTTTAACACCTGCTCTTTTCAATTGTTTTAGCACATGTACACTTCACTGCTTCACTTATTTGTTATATATGTAATTAGATTTTGTTTTCCATAAACTCATAGAAGTTTCTTTTCCTTCTTCATACAATCCTCATATCATGTTGCATTATTGCTCACATTTACTGTAATTTATTTTAGATTACACTTATTGTTTTTGCAGGTATGTAAACTGGACTGAGCCTCCTGTTGGTCAGTCTACATCAGTGCTCTGCCTTGGTAACCAAAATGTAAATTCATTAATAGGCAGTAAAAAAAAATGTCAAATATTTGTCTGCCATGAGAGAAAAAAGAGCATAAATTAGTCTAAAGTCTTTAAAAAATGCTTAAAGTAATAACTATAATAGAAGATCCTTCACAGCCTTCAGAGACCCATTTTGTTGGGGTTACAAGAAGCTGACCTGTAGTAAATTCCTTAAACTGTGGAGCCTGATAGGTAATGGAAAAATTCCAAAAGGAGTCAAGCTGCACCTTTATAATATACAGCAGTACCTGTGAAGTAGACAGGAGGGCAGAATTAGGACAGTAAGGCATGTGCAGCTGTTTCTCATCTGGAGGTTACATGCTGTATAAGGGAAGACAAGTAAGAGAAAGAACTTTGTAAATGATGCCTAATTAACCAAGTAGTTGAAGAATCCCAAGGGCCACTGTTTTGAAGTTGCTACAGGCAATCAGAATTACAGTGCAGAGATCCTAGGGATTTGCAAAACCACAGTATATTCTTGTAGTGGTGAATAGTGCTTAATACTGCCAGTGTTCCTTGAGTAAAAGTGCAATGGCTTCATAACAGCTGACACTTGGCCCCACAGTGTCTATCTTTTTCATGGATAACTACAGGACCATGCACTCTGGTTTAGATTCAACTGAATCACTCCCACAAACAATATAGGGTTCAAGGGAAGAACCTTAATGCCTGAGAGCGTCTCATGAAGTTCGGCACTTTCTTTGAGATTACTGCCAAACATTTTTTGATGCATATAGTCAACATTGTCTGCTGGCAATTCACAAATTACACATAATCCTGATGGTAGCAAAGTTAAGGTGGTATGCCATCAATATTGTAGTGATATCATAGACTTCTTCTCCAAATAAGATCCCACAGTGGCAGCAAATACTTAATGAAAAAAATTAGGGCCCAAGATGGAACACTATGATACAAAGATCTACAGCTCTCTGTGTGTAGACCACGGAAACATACCTCTCAGCTGTTCAGATTTTTGTCTCATATTTTTGGTCTGTTCTGCATAAAATGTGAGTTTTTCTGATTTTGGTGGAAATCAGCGAGGATTGAATTCACAAAATAATGGCAGTCATTTGAGTTTCAGACTCCATATCCTTCAGAAAAATACATGGAAACACAAGACCTTTTATTCTAGCAACTTTCTAAGTTCTTAAGGGCAGTATTTAAAATTTGTCCCTATTTTTGGGACTTTGTCCAGATATTTTGTGCTGAGATGTTGAGAACTATGCCCAGAAAGATAATACCACAGGATATCTTTCAGTCCCTGGAAAGTGCTTGCCGCACTGTAAGAGCTCTGCAGTGTGAACCATGCTCATTCTTAAATGATGTTTTCTCTTTTCTCAGAGATTTTGTGTGTTCAGGGACTAACTATACATAAGTAAGCGAGTGTGGGGATAATGTCCCCTCACATGGGGGTGCAGGGAAAATGTTAGTGATTTTCCCCTGAACATATAGTGTATAAGTATTTGAGGAAATAACTTGAGTGGTTTCCATATAGGAAATCAAACTTTACCGTATCATAGTGGATATGGTTTGGCAGCCTACTTATAGAGTTAAGAAATAACTGTTGCCTCCTAGTTATCTGTATACTAGTTATGAAGATGCATCTATAAAAGCACATTATCTTTCACCACTTGCTATGCTGTGTACAGTTCTATAATTTGCTTAGTGTTGGTATATTTAATAAACACTATAATGGATCCTTAACTTTATTTGCATGCTCAGAATATTTCTTTTCTTAAACCTGCATACATGCACCTGAGTGCATAGTTAGTTGTATAGCCTGACTCTTAAACCTGCATACATGCATGCACCTGAGTGCATAGTTAGTTGTATAGCCTGACTCTTAAACCTGCATACATGCACCTGAGTGCATAGTTAGTTGTATAGCCTGACTCTTAAACCTGCATACATGCACCTGAGTGCATAGTTAGTTGTATAGCCTGACTCTTAAACCTGCATACATGCACCTAAGTGCATAGTTAGTTGTATAGCCTGACAGTAGGCTGTGTCTCCCACTTTCAAGTTAACCTTCCATATTCTCTTCCACTTCTTCTTGTTTATCCTCCAATGAATCAAGTTCTTAAGGGAAAAAGGACTTGAAAGCAACAATGTGAAGAGCTGTCCGCATTTTGCCTAAGGTGACTAGATAATGATAAACACAGAAAGGCATCACCTGTCTTTCCTCCCAATAGAAAAATAAGTCGTCTGTTGTATACATAAGGATGCAAAAGGCCTGCCATAGTCAGGTACTAGGCTGCTCATTACTGTCTCTCATACACTGTGTAATATGTCAACAGTGCAGCCAAAAGATGCTTTGACAGCAGTGGATGGCTGCCTACATCAGATTGTCTAAATGAGCTCCATTATCTAGCTCTCCATTCTTGTTATTACTGGCACTTGCCTGGCTTTGGACCAGATTTGTGTGCACTCTGCCCATCATTTCCAGTTACTTATTTATGCTATTTCAGTTGAGGAGCTTTGAGTTTCCTGCTTGTCTCAAGTTTTTTTTTTTTTTTCCTTTTTCTTTTTTTAATGACCTTATTCATTTAAGTAGTACAAATTGTCCTCTGTTCTGCTACTTGATATGAAACTTTGGAATTCATTTCTGTGAGCATGTACTTTTATTACATTAACAGGATAAGCTTATAGTCTATTTTACTTGTTTATTTTGCTCTTAGCATTCATTGAGCCTATGCTATAGAAATATTTGCAATTTGCTTTTACTCAGTTCAGCTGTTCATCTGCTTTCTTTTCTGTACATAATCTTTCCTCGTGATTTACTTTATTTTATTATTCATTTAAATTCCTATTTTGTATATTTTAATGTAGCTATGATTATTTTATAAAATGACAAACAAAAGAACAGATGGCCAGTAACTATTAGGATTCCACAAAGCAAAATGCAATTTTAGCGCTTTCTTTCACCTTTATTTTAAAACGTGAACTTCTTCAGAAAAAACCGGGAAATCTCCCATGTTCCCGTTTTTAAAAAACATTGACAGGAAATGATATAATGAAATTCATTGAGCAACAATTTCATAATATGAGTGTGAATATGAATCAATTAAAACTTTTCCACAAAAAACGTAATATCTCAATGTGTGGAAATAATACTATTTTCAGTTTTGTTCAAAGAAAACTATAAAAAAAATATAAAAAAACATATATCTGTTTTCACTTCTCAAACATCGATCCTTTTGCTTATAAATATATGTATATATTTACAAACATATTCTCATACCATTGTAAAAAAATCAATCTACTCTTATAACCATGATGTAAAACTTTCATAACTTGCTCAAAACTAAGTGCTTCAGAATCTGAGCGCTGAATGTTTATTTGTAGAAAGCTTCTTCTTTTGGAATGGATACGGACTACTGAATTCTTGAATGAATGTGTGACTTTGGTAATCTAGTGCTTTACATTATCAGTCACGGAGATTTGCATTTTCAGGACTGATTATTTAGTGTCATTCATTCATTCTACAGTAACTCAATGTCATTTCTCATTAGTTACCATTCCAGTACATTTCAAGAGTGGTTACAATAATTTTTAGTCACACATTCATTCAAGAATTCAGTAGTCCGTATCCATTCCAAAAGAAGAAGCTTTCTACAAATAAACATTCAGCGCTCAGATTTTGAAGCGCTTAGTTTGAGCAAGTTATGAAAGTTTTACACCATGGTTACAAGAGTAGATTGATTGTTTTACAATGGTATGAGAATATGTTTGTAAATATATACATATATTTATAAGCAAAAGGATCGATGTTTGAGAAGTGAAAACAGATATATGTTTTTTATATGTTTTTTTATAGTTTTCTTTGAACAAAACTGAAAATAGTATTATTTCCACACATTGAGATATGACGTTTTTTGTGGAAAAGTTTAATTGATTTATATTCACACTCATATTATGAAATTGTTGCTCAATGAATTTCATTACATCATTTCCTGTCAATGTATTTTAAAAACGGGAACATGGGAGAGTTCCCGTTTTTTTCTGAAGAAGTTCACGTTTTAAAATAAAGGTGAAAGAAAGCGCTAAATTGCATTTTGCTTTGTGGAATCCTAATAGTTACTGGCCATCTGTTCTTTTGTTTGTTTGTCATTTTATAAGGTTTTCGGCTAGTCCGTGTTTTTTAAGTTTCAGCTATGATTATTTTACCATGTTTAATTTCACAGTATCTATTTGTTTTGATTTTAGATTAACTTTTGATTTAATGGTACTGTATTTAGAAATAAGCACGTACATGAATTTAAAGTTCATTACCCCTGAAATATGTTTATATAGAGGCCAACAATACAAAACTTGTCAAGTTAATTTCCTGTGCTCTTATGTATATCTGCTATATGGCCTG
Source organism: Protopterus annectens (assembly GCF_019279795.1). NCBI lineage: Eukaryota > Metazoa > Chordata > Ceratodontiformes > Protopteridae > Protopterus > Protopterus annectens. The sequence goes on from NC_056743.1 coordinate 304,380,836, forward strand.
GAGTAAAAGTGCAGTGTATTCTGATGAAAGGACATGCCCATCTCTGTAAGTGATGTCAGGATGATGCCCTGGTATTCAGCAGAGAATCTAATGTTTAATAACACCAAAAAAATGTGTCCACTCTCTGGACATCACACAGTTAGCTACTGCCCATAACATCATACACAAACCCCTTGCCTGCCTAGCATTAACCTGTATTCTAGCCCCCTATTATCCAACTAGACTGCTTCCTTTAAATTGTATACAATTCTGCACCATCTAAGAACTCCAACAGGCAAATGGAAATGGTATTGATTGTTGAACTATCACCAAAAAATGGAATCCTATCCCACAGCTTATTCGATCAGTAAGCAATCATCCTTCCTTTATGCAACCTCTAAAAGGCCTCTGTCTAACTCATAGCACTGCACATATTCCAGTCCAGGCTATCTTCATTACCCTGTCATTTCTACCTTTCAGTATTTCCACTGTTGCTTTCCTAAATTTTCTCCAGTTTCTAGTACAAGATCTAAAACTGCCTAGCACGTGGTCCAACTTTAGCAGGGAGGGTGGTGCTTAACACTTGTGAAGGTCGTGGATCGCTCCACCTTACCAATTCATTGGTTTGCTTTTTCCAAGTATTGTAGTATAATTAGTAGGCTGCCTGCCCTACAGATAAATAATATTGATGTGTTTTAGCAATGTTGCTGTTACATCTAACCATGTTTTTCATTGCTGTAGTGCCACTATAGGTAACCAATGAACTATATGTGGTCAGATGACTACAGAACACAAAACTATGAAGTACTGAGTACAAAACAGAAATCTTAGTGGCATACTAATGAACAATGTCTCTTGAAAATGATAGTTTCTAGTTTAGCCCACCAAATGTATGTCTCATGCATCAAAGCAAACCAAATGGGCAGTACCATAGTAGCAGAAAATCAAAGCAATAACTGTGTCCATTTAGATCTAATACCCTCGTACTTTCCAGGAGGGTAAGTCTCACTGCATGTCCATGAGGAAATCTATTCTTCCACATTTACTTTTTTTTTTTTAATTATCATCCTGGATTTGCACTCTTTTTTTGGCAAAAATATTTAATATTGCAGTAACAAAATATCATCTTTCTCACATTATTTAAACATTACAGCAAGGTTATAATAGAAGTGTTCATGGGTTTGCTGCAGCTCTACATGTGACACTTGCATGCGTAATAGTAATAATAATAATTTTTCAGTTTTGCTTTCCATATGGATGGTTGCAGCATTTCCAGATTTTCCAATTATATATGTTGTCACTTCCATATTTTTATCTAGTCTAATGCAAGCTAAGAAAAAAGCCATTGTACGTTTTCATCCCATCCAATGGCTTGGTCTTGATCACGATCACTTTTCTTGTACACTTTTCCCAGTATTCCTAATTTTCTTTTTTAAGGTTTATATATTTTGTATTGATGGTTTATGTTCATGTAGGAAAATTAGAGTTTCCTAAAATAAAAGTTGTTTTAAAAGTTATTGTCCAAAATTCCACACTGTATTGATAGTATACGTTGTGCATATTTTTTTTCCAAATACAACTGGAGATGCTGAATTCTAGAAATGAAACTCCACTTTATTTAAGACAGTTTAACCTATGTGGCTTTCTGTAGTCAAATGGAAATGTTGCATTATTTATGATTTTCCTATTTTATTTATATTAATGCAGTGGAGGTGAGCTGAATTCATATTTACATACTGTACACTTCTCATTAAGATTAATATTAACAAAATACCCAACAGTTTAAAAGATTCCTTGTCATTACTTTCTTTTTGGTCCTTTAAAGCAAAACCTAAACTTACACCCCAAATTATTACAAGTAATGCATTTCCAGAGTAGAAACTAGCCTTACTAGACTAGCAACTAAATAACATTGACTGGTCATACTGTACCTTCTTAAAGACAAAATAGCCGTAACAATATTTAGTAATATGCTTTAAAAAATACAAGACTCACCATTCCCTACTACAAGAAGAGTTAAAGGGCAGATATGTTGTTGGCTAACAAAAGGATTCAAGGAAATTGGGGATAAGCATAAAGAAGACCCTGGGGCCAATCATGATGAACAGCATCCCTTGGTGACTTCCCTGCGTGGGGGGGGGGGGATTAGGGCAAAGTAGCTTTTGCACTTGATGATTAATGGAGATGCAAAGAGATTGCAGCAAGGCTGGCCCCATTGTAGGAAAATCTAGCCCGCTATGTTTTTGTTGAGGGGCCATAAGTGAGGTAGTAGTATGCACCTGCTCGATTTATCCGTTAACACACTGGACTTCCCCAGAATATGCATTGCTATAAGAAAATGGTTGGAAGAGATCACCCATTGCCAAACCGTGAGTGCTTCACCGCACAAGGGGTAAGATCTGGTTCCTCCTCATTTGATGATATACCAAACCACTGACATGTTGTCTATTTGAACCACAATTGTTCCTGAAGGGAGAGCATTCTGAAAGGCCTGTAATGTTAGAAACACTGCTCTAAACTCAAGGACATTGAGATGCAAAAGGGCCTCTTCAGGGGACCATGTGCCTTGGACTATCTTTCCCAGGTAATGAGCCCCACCCTAGCTTGGAAGCATCCATGGCCACAGTGGTCTTGGACTGAGGAGGAATGCACAGATGGCCTTGTAAAACCTCTTCTGACTGAATCCACCACATGTGATCCCTTTTGCAATATTAGTGATCCATATCTGAACCGATAAAGGAAGGTGATGTTTAGACCATTTGGAGGCCAGCATCCATTGAAGATCTCTCATGTGAAATCTGGCTAAGATTAGTAATATTATTGCTGCCACCATTGACTCCAACACATGGACTGAGTGGGTTGAGATTTTGGTAATGCATACTATCTTTTCTACTTGTGATCTTATTGTCTGAACTCTGGGAAGAGGAAGTGAGGCTACAGTCGATTTTGTATCGAGCAGTACTCCTATGAACTCTAGACTTTGAAGTGGTTCTAGATGAGACTTTTTCTAGTTTATGGTTATCCCTAGTAGATCACATATCTAGATCAAATTTTCTCTTGCCAAAATGAACTGATGCCTGGTTGGGGTGGAGATGAGCCACTCATCTAAGTACAGAAACAGTCGGAATCCCTGCAGTCTCAAGTGAGCTGCTGCTACTACTGCCATACATTTGGTAAACACCCTGTAGAGCTGTGGTGAGACCAAAGGGCAGAATTTTTAACTGGTAGTGACTGGCTTCTAGACAGGAAACATAAGAATCTTATGTATAATCTGTTCATCTTTTTATGATAGTATGCATCCTGAAGATCTACCAAGCACATCCAATCATCCTTTTCCAAAAATGGGAGCACTGACTGAACAGTGACCATCTGGAACTTGGTCTTTCAAATGGATTTGTTTAAGATACTGAGATCTAGAACTGGTCTCTAATCCCTGTTTACTTTGGCACTAAAATGAACCCAGAGTAAGTTCTGAATTCTGTCTGTTGTAGGGGGGGGGGGGGCTTTTGGATGACATTTTTCTAGCAGCTTTTGAATTTGAATTGCTTCTTGTTCCCTCTGATTTGGTGGAACATTGGGGAATTTTCTTGAATTGGGAGGATAAAGTGAAAATGGTGTTATGTAACCTCTGGAACTGATCCTCTGTACCAGAGTATATTTTGTTATTTCTAGCCAGGCTTTCCAGTGCAGGGACAAATGACTCCTGATTGCCTCCAGATGGGGAAATTCGGGCCTCCTTTCAGGAGTGATGAAAAGGCTTACCAAAGAAAGAATCTCTGAAACCTTGCTTTTGTGGGCCACCTCTGCTGTGAGGTCAGTGCCTACCATTAGAATTCCCCTCTCTGTCTCTGGGAGAACATCCACCATGCATGTCCGGGAAAGATCCTTGGGATTTTTTGAACATTTTACTCCCCCAAAAGGATCTTTGAGGGGTGCAAAAACATACACCCATATTAGAAAGTCTCTTTCCATCCTTCTCACAAATGGACAGAGTATCTGTAACCATGGGGCTAAACAGAAACATTCCATCAAAAGGAGCATTGATGAACAAAGACTTAAAGGCCTCCACAAAATCACGTAAGTGTATCCAAGCATGTTTCCTGATGGCAACACCTGAACCTGCTGCTCTAGAGGTTTTTTCTGTTACATTAGAAATGAGCCTCATAGAAGAGTTAGAGATTGATCGTAGGGTAGCCAGCTGAGCAATGACAGGTACTTCCACCTCTTCAAAAAACAGATGCTGAGAGTGTATGTGATAGTTCCTTAATCAGGTCCCTCTGTAGTCTCGTAAAATGTGACAAATAATTCATTGACCTTAATGCAAAGGTCACTGAAGCATAGACATGCTACCTGGATCTATCACCCGAGATTCCTTGTTGGGGGGGGGGGTGGTGGTAATGAACTGATGAACTTTCCTATGCAATACAGAAGGTTTTGGAAGCTTTGGCATCTACAACTGGATGTGTGTGTGTGTGTGTGTGTGTGGGGGGTTGATGTACTTTTGTGAATTTTCGGGATTCCAAATACAGTACTGCCTTACAACTTACTTTTACTACCATACAGCTTACAGTTCTATGACATTAGAAGTATTATTTTGAGACACTGGAGTATATTTAGTCTGGACCAGGACATAGGCACACTATTAAGTGAAAAACCAAAAGTGGTATATAAAAACAAAGTCTGTTTGAAAGAATTGTTAGAGAGAACTACAACAAAGTTAGGACAAGGTGGGACTTTCAAATGTGGTAGATGCCCACAATGTAAGTTCATTTTAGACCAAGAACAGGTGAACATTAAAAATCTAAGAACTACTAAACTGACGAAGAAATATTATCGTTATATAAGAGGTCTGGTTTATATTGCCCTTTGCCAAATGTGAGGGTTTTTATATAGGGAAAACTAAAAGGGCAATTAAGCAAAGGATTTACCAACACATTTATGACAGAAACAACAAAAATGAGAAGAAGGCCCATTTTAAGCACATCAGTGTATACCCTCAGCATAGCTTTAATTGTTTTGTTATTGATCACGTGGATATGGGACACCTGGGGAGGGTCACTTTAACTTTTTAGAATGCAAAGAATTTAAATGACAAATTAAAACTAATGCATGTGAGTTTCCTAGTCTCAATAACCAGATCTCTCCGATTGCATTACTGAGACTAAGATCTGTCTATTTTTATGAGTATTGTACTTGTAGATCTAAATCAAGATTGTTTTCATTACACCTTTTGTTGTATTTTATTTACTCTTTCTACTAAGATAGAGAGATAAAACTTTTTGGTACTATGTTTTTAATGGTTTTTAATAGTTAAAATATGGGCTGGGTTATTTGTGATGTATAATTGGTTCACCAATTGGAGTGTAGAATCCTGTATTTAATGTTTGTATTTTGTATACTTGATTTATTCTGATGAAGTCCAAAGTACCAGGACGAAAGCACTCAAAATGTGTAAAATAGCCATTGGCTGTGATGGTTTCCAAGGTTATCTAATCCCCAGTATGTTTTTAATCAGTTTCTATGTCTCTAAATAAGACATCATCAGGAGGTGGCAGTGGGGACACTTCACCCTCATCAAAATCTATATATTCGTTGATATATTCAGGGGAATCTAAATGCTTCCTGTTGTATGCCCTGTTCCTAGGGACCTCCTCAGTGGGATACTCTGGGGAGGTGTCAGAAGAAGTGGGGATACCTTAATACCGAAGCCTGGGGTTTTGGTACTAGCTGTCCCTGTGGAGAGGATAGTTGAGACTTCAGACGCAGAGATGGAACGTGGAAGGAGGATCCATGGGGGTAGACCCCATCTGAATCAGGGGCAGACAAGACTGACTCCATGACCGCATAGGTGGACCAGCCCAATGAGTGATAGGACCCCAGATTCGACACAATGTCCAGTCCACAGTCCCTCCCTCCCTCATTGAGGACAGTCCACCTGAGGCTGAAGCCGGAGCTGAACTAAGCATTGCTGAAGCTTCAAGGTGTAGAGATGGCTCTGAAACCCTTGAAGTTGAATGCAGCATCTTGAATTCTACAGGGTAGAATTGTCTCCAACAGCTGTCCATCTTCAATTGAACTGAAGAGATCAGACCAAGCCTTGGATCCAAGGGTAAAGAAATTCTCGAATCCGAAGCAGATGAGCCTGGGTGAGTCAGATCCAAGGGTTTCAAAACCTTGAAAGGAGGTCAGAGGAGGAACAGGCAGAAGGTGGACTACTGCAAGTACTGATCTCCTAACCCAAATTGATAGGAGCTGAGAGGGGCACTAACTGGCTTTGTGCCAGGAGAATTTTCCTCACTAGCCTCTCCACATCATCTTCTGTAAGGCTTCTGGGAGAGGGAGTGGACAATCCTGATGGATAGTTAGGCTTCTCTAAGAAGGGGTAAGGAACTCTGCAAGGAACTGGATCGACTGAGGGAGAATATTTTGTTCTGGTTAAAATTAAGACATCTTCAAATTTGTGTGTCAGAACCAAGGTGGTCTGATGCAATGTAAGTTTAATTTTTAGCCTTGTCAGATCTGAAGAGGCAGTCTAATCCATTGATTGTTTCTTTACATGTCTTTGGTCTCTTCTTAGGATCTGAGGGAACAGATGGATTCATTAGAGACCTCTTCAAAGACTTCTCTGAGGACTTAGAAGAAGCTGTGGAAGTGCTCGGTGAAGTGGAAGAAATTTTCTCAGATTTTTCTTTACTAGCTCCAGATAAAGCGCAGTCCAGGTCTGAACTGTCTGCAAACATCTACAGTTAACTTTGAACCTAACACCAATCTTAAGTATTCAACTACGGTACCACCTTTATCATTCTTGTAAGAAAAGCGCAGTCCGGGTCTGAACTGTCTGCAAACAGCTACAGTTAACTTTGAACCTAACACCACTCTTAAGTATTCAACTGCGGTACCACCTTTATCATTCTTGTAAGAAAAGCGCAGTCCGGGTCTGAACTGTCTGCAAACAGCTACAGTTAACTTTGAACCTAACACCACTCTTAAGTATTCAACTGTGGTACCACCTTTATCATTCTTGTAAGAAAAGCACAGTCCAGGTCTGAACTGTCTGCAAACAGCTGCAGTTAACTTTGAACCTAACACCACTCTTACGTATTCAACTGCGGTACCACCTTTATCATTCTTGTAAGAAAAGTGCAGTCCAGGTCTGAACTGTCTGCAAACATCTACAGTTAACTTTGAACCTAACACCACTCTTAAGTATTCAACTGCGGTACCACCTTTATCATTCTTGTAAGAAAAGCGCAGTCCAGACCTAACACCACTCTTAAGTATTCAACTGCGGTACCACCTTTATCTTTCTTGTAAGAAAAGTGCAGTCCAGGTCTGAACTGTCTGTTAAGTCTACCTGTTTGAGCCAATATTCATTTTCCCATGGAGAGCACTCTGCTTTGGCTTGTAAGCAGCACCCCCCCCCCCCACCACACACATACATACACATCTTCCACTTTCTCTTATTCCTTCTGATAGCAAATAGTATCCATAACTGATCAATACTGTGGGTTTGTTACTTTAAACTGTGACCACAGTAGCCTACTGATACAAGGTTATCCTGTTTTTCCACCTGAGAAATTAAGAAATGACTTACAGTTTCAGAGCAGTCCTTGGTCAATTGTGATTGTTTCTTAACACATACTTGTCTTTGCTTTGGCTCATTAGCAGCAGTACAAAGAACTGTCTGCTCACACCCTTGTTCTCCCCTCCCCCTTCCCTGTTTATTACCTTAAGACAATCCCAAAGTTAATAAATATTACCTGTGGCAGGCACCATTTTTAAAACTACAATCACCCTTGTCACTATCATATGTTCATTTATCAGTTAACTCTGTTAACTGATTGTTTCCAGCCCCCTCATATGAGCAACTAACAGGGTCTCTACCGCTGCTCCCCACCCTGCCCCTATTCCCTCCTGCCCCAGTGGTCCCACCTTTATTGCACTCAAACCCCTCCCATCTTTCCAATAGCCAACCACAGCTAACCCAACACTACCTCCTCCATCTTCCCACTACTATCACACCTCCTCAACTAACATGTACAAGCATACCTTACCTATGCTCACTGCATGCACTCTCTTTGCATATCTTACATCCTACCAAAGCTCCATCATTCCCCCACTCAACCACTACCACTGTACTACTACTCACACCACCACTCATGTCTCACCCTCACTCAGCTCCCCTCCCACCAACTCAAGAACCATCCCTATGCACCCCCCACATATTCTACCAACTATATCACTCAGACATAAAGCATCCCTACAATTTAACATAGTAATCCTCCCACCATACCTATTACCCACAGAGCACAATCATAAAGTTTCCCTTATAAACAAACACATTCAAAAACTGAGAAAACTAATAACCTCATGTATATCAAAACTAGCCCTAAGTGGAGACATCCACCCCAACCCTGGCCCTACCATCTCCAACCCCAATCCTCATAATCAGACTAGAAACCACAACCTCTCCCATATTACAGCCAATAGAAAGCCAATTGACTTCCTTCTACTAAGCCTAAATATTAGAAGTACATCCAACAATGTCCATGAACTCCATGCCACCATAGACTTGTACTCCCCAGATATAGTCATCCTGACAGAAACCTGGCTAAAACCTCACATTACCAGTGAGCAAATACTCCCTACAGGTTATGGCATACTAAGAGTAAACCAGCTAAACAAAAAAGGAGGTGGTGTAGCTATAATATTTAAACAGCATATAAACATCCAGATCTTAAAATCATCAGCTCCACAAATAGGCATTGAAGAAATAATATATACCAACCTCAAAATAAACCAAAATAAAACCATCAACATAATTGGATGAAAATCTCCTCTGCTGGTCTACCCACCATCTCCCCCAAGAAACTATAATTTTAGGTGATTTCAGTATTGACTGGTAATCCTGTTCTGGCAACAATCCAACCCATCATGTACACTTTCATGGCCTCACCCAACTAGTCCAGTCACCAACCAGGATAAATAAAAACTCCAGCAAGCACACTACCCTGGATTGGATACTAGTCAGTAAGAGCCCCCAGTCATATATAACAGGCTGCTTATCAGATAGCCTCAGTGATCACTCCCCAACATTCCTACTCAAAAAATACCTATACCAAGCTAAACCTGTCATCTACCGTCAAATACGTAAAAAACTAAACTTTAACCCACTCACATTCATCTCATCCCTCAAAGAATGTAACTGGCATCCTCTAAAGTACTTCAGTCTAGATGACGCAGTTGAATTTTTTAATACTACCTTCCTGAACTTCCTTAATTACCATGCCCCCATAAGATTTTCCAGAACCAAAGCACAACCCTCCCCATGGCTACAGAAAACCACTAAGTCAGAAATGAAAAACAGGGATAAAGCCTGGGAGCACTGGTGCAAAACCAAAACCCCCTCAACTACACAGAAATTCCTAGAACTACGCAATAGAGTCAAAAAGCTAATAAAACAGGACAAATTCCAATACTGTCAGTCTGCCCTAGACTCCTCACAACACAGCTCCAAACAATTCTGGTCCTCCATAAACTCCATCCTCCACCCAGGTAAAGTCAGTACCCCTCCTCCTAACATCCCTCACTTCTCAGAAAATATTGCTACCTCATTCAACACACACTTCACCCAAACCATATTATCACTAGCTAAACAACACAACCCCCCCCCTCCAACCCACACCTTCAACTAGTAATCTCCCCACTGCCTTCTCTTTTTCTCCTTTACCTACCTCCAACATAAAAAAACTCTTAACTAATCTTAAACCCACCAAATTAGCAGCAGACAACCTCCCAAGTGAATACCTACAAATCGCAGCTGATGCTCTGGCCTACCCAGTATCCATCTTGATTAACCGATCTCTGTCAGAAAGTTACGTTCCCACACTGTGGAAAGTATCACATATAATTCTCCTCCACAAAGGCGGACCCTCCACAGAACTAACCAATTACCGCCCCATAGCTATTCTCTCTCCACTCTCCAAAATACTGGAAAGATGCATATACTCTCAGGTCTCAGACTACCTCCTTACTAACAACATCCTTTCCAGTACTCAGCATGGTTTCCGATCAAACCATAGCACCACCACTGCCTTACTCTCCTTTACTAACACTATCCTTCAGCATAAAAACAATGGCTATCTCTCCTCTGCTACTTTCCTAGACCTATCTAAAGCATTTGACATGGTCTCACACAAAAACTTATCTCTATCCTCAGTAACCTATCCTTCTCTCAATCAGTCACCAATTGGTTTCAGAGTTACCTGTCTGACCGCCAACAATCCATTGTATGGCATAATGACATATCCCCCCAACTACCTGTCTCCATAGGGGTTCCCCAAGGATCCATCCTTGGACCCCTACTGTTCTCTGTTTACACCAATAATCTAGCCTCTGCCACCAAACATGGCACACTCATGCAATACGCAGATGGTTCAACCATCATCTGCTCAGCCCATTCCCTACCAAAACTGCAAAAAGTCACACAGGAAGCATTTTCCTCTGTTGAAACATGGTTATCCGATGACCAATTAATACTCAACCCAAACAAAACTAAACTACTCATCTTCCAACCCACCAAACATACTCAAAACAACTCTCACTTTAACATCACAGCAAAAGACAACACCACCACCATATACCCAACTGAACACACCAAATTGCTAGGAGTGGAAATAGACAATAAACTAAAATTTGACATTCACATATCCATGACCATAAAAAAGTTCACAAAAAACTAGGAGCGTTATACAGAAATAAGCAATTTCTCACCAAAGCAGCAAAGATTTCAATAGAAAATTCCCGCCTTATCTCCACCCCACTTTATGCCTCTCCAATATATACCTACCTAAGGCAATGCGATCTAAATAAGCTAGAGACCTGCTACAACAAAATCGCCAAATTTGCCACGGGGGCATCCTACCGTAGTCACCACTGTCTCTCACTTGCTGAACTGGGCTGGCTTGAACTCCCTCACCTCCTTCAGTGGTATCAACTCTCACTCACCCACAAACTAGTAAACCATCCACTAAATGTCCCATCCTTCCAGAATCTACTCCAACCCTATCACACCACCAGACCACTAAGATCCAGCAACAAAAATCACTTGCAGATAACTAAAGCCAATAACTCTAATGGTGAAGCACTATTCTCTTGCGCCATAGCCAAATTATGGAACTCACTCCCACCCACAATTACCTCCGTACCATCATGCACCCACTTCAAAACTTTACTAAAAGTGCACCTAAAAACATGCTGGCTATGCCCTTGCAACTCCCACTCTAATATCATCCACCCCATCCAACCACTACCTTTCTTTCCACTCCACTAACTACCTTGATTATAGCAAGCTCAGATGCTCATAAGCCTAGTACTTATTATACAGCCGGAACTTCTCATTGTAACATTTGTTAATGTCTGTTATGTACTTCACAGATAAAGATTCTAGTTGTCTACTGATGTACTATGTTCTTCATCTGTAAATATGTTGTAAGTAATTGCTATGTTAAATTGTTAATCACTATGTAATCCAATGTAACTACTGTTTGTTTATTTTAACTGTGGAGCTTTTCTCCCCGGGCCTCCGCTGAAAATGGACCTATGTCCAGTCGGACACTCCCAGTCAACAAATTTAAATAAATAAATAAATAAATAATAACACCTTGCTAAAGGATGATGGAAGTAAACCCTTCAATAATAATTTGTTTTTGCATTCAACCAATGTCCTTGGGTTGAATGCATGACAGATCGAACAGTTTCCTAAAGATGAAGGGGACCAAGACAGTACACGCAAAGTGTATGAGAGTCAGAGAAGGGTATCTTCTGGTCACATTTTTTAAACCCAGTTGGGCTTTTGTCTTTTTCCGACATTTTGAAAGATATTCTCACAAGAAAAAAACAACACACAACAATCCAACAAATACAATGGCAAGAACACTCACTGTAAAAACTTTAGAGAATTTAAGTATAAAAGTTATTTTTTTAAAGGAAGGAGACGGGCTGACTACAAAGCTAGTGAAAGAGATACAATGAATGTAAAAGGGAAGGGGAAAGATAATATTAATAGTATTAAAAGTGTACAGTAGTACGAGAGAAAAATCGAAGAATAGAAATGATCAGTAGAAATAATAAAAGGGAATGTAAAATTTCACTTGTATAATAATAAGCTCAAGAGACTAGCAACCATGTCTTTCACTGGAAGTGGCAAATGAGATCTGAGTGGGGTTGTTACATTCTGTGTAAGGAAGAAGCTCAAGAGTTCAAAGTTGCCACAAGTTTTTGCAATGGCTGAGTTGGATCCGATGGTTGACATCTGAACTCATGAGTTGAGGACAGAATGAAAACTGACATCAGATCATATTATTTTGTCCCCTCACAAATGCCAACAAGTCTCTGATATCACTGTTTCTAACAACAAAAGCAACATAATACACAATGTCAGCAAATCCAAATACCTAGGGCTAACCCTTAAACATTCTCTAAGCTTGTCTGTCCACATTCTGACATAATAATAATAATCATCAAATTATTAAAACTAGAGTATTGTCCCCGTCTGAGAAGAACATTTCCAATAGAACTGGGATATATGATAAGAAGCACACAGGACAACACTATCATGCTAAACAGAGCAGCTTTTCATAATGTAATGGGGGAATGGTCTTTCTTCAGAATAGGTCCAGTATTATGGAACAGGGTCCTACCTCATTTTACGTCTAAATAATCCCTCCATGAATTTGAAAAGACATTACATGAGCACCTCCAAGAAGAATTCACTTGCAAATGCTTCAGAGTCACTGGCTGATCTATTATTATCCAGGGTACTAACACAAGCCTGCTGTGAATCTGCCTTCTAAATATAATAATAATGACTACTTCTATGCCAATTGAAACTGTACTTATTGTGTTATATTCTATATGACTGAAAACATGTATATTACTTGTCATGAAACTTTTGTCGTTTGCTTTCCTTTATGCATTGCCTCCTCTTGTTTGTGGCTGTAAAAGATCTTCGGACCAGCTCATCTACTTCGTTGACAAATACAATAAAAATACTTATTTAAAAGAGAGAGCACTGGCAAGGGGGCACAGGCACCTCCTGTCATCCCCAAATGTGTAATCATTTGGATGTAGGTCATTTATCAGTGATTATTCCACTGGCCTAAAAGAACTAGCAATGCAGTCCAGCAATCCAAGTTACAAACAGTCTACATTTTATGTAGAGGCAAAGCTTTCTTAGTCGCCTACACTTTATATTCCTACTCTGGCTTAGCAGACTACTTGAAAAAGAGAATTTATTTTAATATGTAAACAATCTGCCCATGCATTTCAGTTTGCAAGCAAACTGTCTCTGACATAAAATATGCATCCCAATTAACATTAATTCATGGATTCTGAAAGTGAATTAGCCTTCAGCAAAGTAGACCTCATCTGCATTGCAATATTTTGGTTTTATGATGTCTGTGAAACACTTTGAAGTGCAGTAACTACAGTGAAGGGTTCTGTCATCTGAAGTTTCACTGAATTAGAAAAATGCTTTAAAAAGATTGTGACACATTGCAGTACAAGAAACATAATGAAAGGCAGCAAAAATGCCTTTAAGGATTTACATGCTGACACCATTAACTTTGATAGTGCCTTGAACGATGGTATTAATGACCTCTGCAATGGAGATTTAGAGGTGTTCACAGAAGGGCAAATCACTAAAGCATCTTCATTTATTTTTCTGTCATACTGATTTCAAACATTAAAAGGAGATTAACAATCTGGCAGTCTGTGTTTGTACAGAGAAGAGGAGGTGTAGAATTTGTTCTTAAATACACTAAGATAAGTTAATGGAACAAAGAGAAATAAATATAAACTCATCAAGCCTACTAAACCAAGACTGAAAAGGCTGGAACTTTAACATCAAGAGGTTAACATTTTTTTCATGTCATTTAACTTGTCTTAATATGTCCATACAAAACTTTATTTAAAACACCTAGCAGCCCTATCATTAGACTTTGCTGGAGAATTTTCTTTTGACTAGATGTCTGGATTAATCTGAAGGAATTCACTATCAATGTGCAAAGTCTCCCATGACAAAATATTTTCTGATTATTTTCTGGAAATGTTTTATGAAGTATTGCACATTTGTTTATACTACAGTATAAAACCATGTACTATGGTTAGATATGGGATAATGTAATATAAACAAGGTCACTTTAAACTGTTGATGTAGAAAGGGGGATTGATACTGGTAGGAAAGATGGGTGGATTAGGTGTAAACGCCATAGGTTCATAGGTTGGTACTAGGCTTTCAGCCCTAGGGCCTATACAAGCCTAGCCATAACAATTCCCTGGCTATTTCTTCCCACACTATTTACTTCCCTGGACCCCTGTCTAGCAGGGCGACTGACGTGATCCCCGGGATGAATTTCCTTTCTCCCATCCAATCGTCAAGGTTCCTTTTGAAGAGGACCAAAGAGGCACTCTGCTTGACATGTATGGTCAATCTATTCCAGAGTCTGTGGAGTCTCTGGGTCAGGAACCTATCCCTCCAGCATGTTTTGTTTATTGTGATGACAAGGTTTAGATCCCTGGAGTGTGTGGCTCTGAGGGATTGGGATTTCTTTAAGTGTAGCATGTCCAACAGCTCTGGGTTTGACATGGCCTTGTATGTTAAGCAAAGATCGCCTCTGAGTAGACGATATGCGACAGAGTATAGCTGGATTTTTTTAAGGTGGTCAACGTAGGGCATCTGCTTTAGGCCTGTGATTCTTTTAGTGAGGTATTTCTGTGGCCTTTCCAGTTGTTGCAGATGTCTTGAGAGGTACATACCAAACGGGGCATTGTATTCTATAATGGATCTAATGAGGGATGAGTACAGTGGGACAATGACCTCCTTTTTTCTGGATGAAAAGCCCTTAGTGATGAGGTGTGCCACATAGAAGGATTTCCTGACTGTTGTGGCGATGTGGTTATCGAAGGTGAGACCACTGTCCACCTGTGTCCCTAAGTCTCTTATCAAACTTTCGGTGTTTAGTGTACTGCCACCTATATGGTAATTCACGGATACATGTTTTTTCCCAAAGGGGAGAACTATACATTTCTTGGCATTGAGCTTGAGCCCATGGCTCTGGCACCAAGCATCTGTTTCTGTAAGGCTCTTTTGTAGAGTATCCACATCATTTGTGGATTCAATAATGACTCCCAGTTTGCAGTCATCTGCAAACTTTGTTATCCAGAGTCCCTTAATGTTGGCCTGTACTTTAGAGAAGTAGATGCCAAACGAGAGCGGTTCCAGGACTGAACCCTGAGGTACTCCACTTGTCACTTGTCTGGAGCTGGATTTGGAGTCAGCTACTTTTACAGTGTGGGTTCTATCAGTAAGCCAGTTAGCAACCTATTGGGTGATGTAGGGATTAATGCCCAGCTTAGTAAGTTTATCTATGATTCCAGAGTGGGGGACGGTGTCAAAGGCCTTGGCAAGGTCTAGATAGGCTGTGTGGACCACCTTACCCTTGTCCATGGCTCTGGAGACTGATTCGAAGAAGTCAATCAAGTTCAGGAGACAAGATCGGCCCTTCACGAACCCAAACTGGGTGGGGTCCAGTGTTTGAAGGTTGCCAATGTCTTTGTTTATAAGTACCATGATAATACGCTCCATGGCCTTGCAGATAAGGCTTGTCAGACTGATGGGATGGTAGTTTCTGGGATCCAAGGTGGATCCCCCCTTGTGGAGTGGGCACGAAACCTGAGGTGAGGCTATGATTAAACATGACACTTAGGTGAGGTACCAGTTCATATTGTAGTTCATGTAGTACACAGCCCGGGATGTCATCTGGTCCCATGGATGCTGTATTTTTAGCTTTGGAGAGTGCATTTTTTACCTGTGTGGCCATTATTACCGGAATTTGGCAATCTTCTGGTATTGAGATGGGCCATTTAGGGGGTGAGAGGGGGGGTGAAGTTGGCACTGAATAGATCTGCCAGGATATTGGCAATATCCTTGGGATCAGTATATTTAATGCCATTCTGTTTTAGCTCAGAGCAGATCTGAGCATTGCCATTTAGATTCTTGACATAGTTATAGAATGCCTTGTTGTTGTCTTTGGAATCTTTGGCAATTTTATTTTCGTAACTAGCTTTAGAGGATTTTATGAGGGATCTCAATTTCTTACTGCAGCTGGTAAGGATGTTTTTTGCATCCTGGGATTTTCCTCTTTTCTGCAACAGTTTCTTCCTTTTGTTGTAAAGTTTGTTTATGGCAGGGGACCACCAGATTGGCTTCTTTTTTTTGGATGAGAGCATCTTGGTTCTGTTTGGGATGGCACGATTTTATGCATGAGTGGATGTGCTCATACAGTGCCTTAGTGTAGGATTCAGCAGTTGAACTTTCAGCTCCCATCTGCATGGGTGTCATGAAGTTTGTCACTTCTAAAAAGAAAAGCAGATGAGGCTAAGATCCAGTTGCAAGAATAGTAATGAAAGGGAAAGAATATGTATAGGAAAGCAGTAAACAGTAATCCTATACAGTTCCAGGCAACATAAATGCAAAAAATTCAGACTTCACATAGTACAGCTAAATATTTTATGAACACATCTAGTGTTACAGATAGCGAAAATGACAGTAGATAATAGAACAAGACAGGTTACAGGGTCTACAAGCATGACAGAAAGCAGGATGAAAAAAGATGTCTTTTATATGTATTTTATTTTAATTAATTGATTAGTTGAATTTTACTTCCATATATTTAAGTTAGTGTCGCATTCTTTCACTCTGCCAACTTGTGTATTACACAGCATGCTTTCAAGGCAAAATGCAGATTTGGATAGTCGACCTGGGTTGGATGCATTCGGTGCTTCCAGTTTCAGTTCCAGCTGTATTAATAGCCGTTCCATTAGTGGTGATAAAGTGATTCAGTCAGCATTCTGTTAAAAGAATGTGACTAACAAGCAAGGAATGAAGAACATGGTACAAATGGTGATTCCTGATGAAGAAAGGAAGGAAATGACAGCTTGAAATGCTATACTTTTGAAGGGATCACTGTTAGGTAGTTGTCGAGCACAGGCCATCTTATTCAGCAGTAGAGGACAAGAGAAGGAACCTTGGAGTAGGGGAATGCAGTTGTCTAGGAAGAATAAAATATAGCAATGATGGCTGGGCTTCATCTTGATATCAGAGATTTTATAGAGAAAAACCTCTGAAAAGTAAAAAAGAGAGTAGGGTGGTACATTTGCAGACAGAATTAAGATAATTATAGCTGTAGAGAAGTCTAACACAGAAATGTAACATTCCTAATGAGCTTACTACTGGTATGAATGAGATGCTGATTAAACAATAACAAATGAAATAATTACTGAATGGGTTATAGTGCTTGTAAAGAGAGGTCAAACTAAATACAAGTGCAGATGTCTAAGGAAACAGGGTGAATAATTTCTGCCAATTCAGGGAATAGTAAATGATTAAATCCATGTAGAGATTGTCCAATACCAGTGGAGTGGAACCAAGAAAGTGCCTAAAGGAGGACACAATCAGATAACTGCCTTCATTAGAGTGAAGTGATCAGACAATGATGGTGAAAAGAAGAAAGGGAGTTTGATTTGCTGTCTCTGTCTGATGGCAGGTTATCCACCTGTCTGTCTAGCTGTCTATCTATCTATCTATCTATCTATCTATCTATCTATCTATCTATCTATCTATCTATCGCAGCAGGTCACAATAACAGTCATTCTTCCCAAGACTAAAATACCAAGCATAGCAATAGTACAAGGTATCTGTGATCAGCTGAATGTTTCATTATATACTTACAGATTTTCAATCTATGAATGCAAAGATGATTGTGATGATGCTGAATACAGAATGTCATGGACAGTTTTTGGGGTCATACTTCGTGAATGCCATAGCAATAAGGACTGTACAGATAATTATCCAATTAATGGACAAGTAAGAAATATAAAAGATGTTAAACTCTGAGCATTAGGTGCACGTGGACATGAAGATAAGATGTACCAAATCTGGCCTATAACAACTGTTGGAGAATAGACTAAAATGAGTGGAACTTACGTGGAAGGGTGGATGAAGGTAACATGTTTTGCACATGGAAACGTGGAAAGCAAGGGATGCACACAGGTGATTTATGCCAACATCAACAATCCCTTGCTAGATTGTGTGTGGAATGAGCAGTATTGCAAGAAGGGAGGCAGCTATGTAATGGGTAACTTCACTAGTCTAACAGACCACTGTTTGAATCTGTAAGAATGTTTTATTTACTTTTTGTGTGCATATGTTTGTACTGGATATAGGACAGTTATACTAGGCACAAGGCATTTCTGTAAAGATTAATTTTTCAAATGCATGTTCGGTGAGTAGTATGTTTCACACTGATGTACTCTTAAGTAAGGGGTGAGAACTCTGAACACCCCGCTATGCATATACACAATCCAGTGCATACTAAACCTGCACAGCCTGATTCATAGCCACACATTTATAGTGAGAGAAATGTGTAAACACAGTTTTTCACACAGCTATAATCTGCAATCTCTGCCCACACACCTGATGAAATAATATTCTGACTTCAGTCACTGCAGCCTGAGAAATGAGGACATGGATACTTACACAGGTCCCTGGACATAGAGCATTCCTTCATGTCTCACCCTCAAGCACATCACAAAACTTTTACAATCTTATTCATGCTCCCACCATGCATACACTACACAGCACAAACAGCATCCTTCAGGAAATATTTGCATTTATAGGTTCATAGGTACGTACTAGGCTATCGGCCCAAGGGCCTACATATGCCTTGCCAGCAAGGTACCATAGCTTACGCCACCCAAGAAAGACATTTTCCTGTGCCACTGTCCAGCAGAGACACAGAAGTGACCCCCGGGGTGTATTTCCTATTTCCCATCCACTCATCAAGATTTTTCTTGAAGAGTGCTAATGAAGAACTTGGCTTGACATAGATGGGTGGCTTGTTCCAGAGTATAGGAAGTCTATGGGACAGGAATCTATCCCTCCAGTGTGTCCTGTTTATTGTGGTGACAAGGTTTAGGTCCCTAGAGCGTGTAGCTTGGAGGGAATTGGATTTCTTTAGTTGTAGCATGTCCAACCGCTCTGGGTTTGACATAGCTTTATATGTTAGGCAGAGATCACCTCGGAGTAGGTGATATGCTACAGATTAAAGCTGGAGGTTTTTGAGGCGGTCAGTGTAGGACATTTGTTTGAGGCCAGTAATCCTCTTTGTGAGGTACATCTGTGGCCTTTCCAGCTGCTGCAGATGTCTTGTGAGGTACATTCCAAAAGGGGTGTTGTACTCTATAATGGGTCTAATGAGTGGCGAGTAGAGGGGAACAATGACCTCTTTTTTCCTGGATGAGAACCCTTTTATGATGAGGTGTGCCACATAGAAGGACTTCCTGACTACTGTGGCGATGTGACTATCAAAGGAGAGACTACTGTCCACCTAGGTCCCAAGGTCTCTTATCACACATTCGGTGTTAAGTAGATTGCTGCCTATGTGGTAGTTCATGGGTGCAGAGTTTTTACCAAAGGGGATGACACTGCACTTTTTGGCATTGAGCTTGAGGCCATGGCTCTGACACCAGGCATCTGTCTCAATGAGGCCCTTCTGTACACCATTTGCAGAAATAAAACACACCAAATATTGCACTGTCATGCTTACATAGACTTTATATTCAAACTCTTGAAATTACTCAGAATTACATTTCTTGACTGTATATGAGAATTTAAAAAAGAGAAATCAGATTACATATATGGTAGTGTGCATTAGTCTAAACTAAGGAATTTTTTGTTCTTGAAAGTATATTATCTGTAGTTCTATGGCATACACAATCCTATTTTTTCACTAAAATTAACACTTTAAGAATGCATAGCTAGCTCTGCCTTAAATGTCATGGTTATACTGACGCTAAAAATAATTCTTGAAGACAATTAGAGATCTAACTGCAGATAACCTTGTCTTTTTCATGTATGTATCCATTACACTTCGTAGACATTAAGTCTCTGTCTCTTGTTTTCTCTTTCTTTTTGTCTTGTATAGATTCCTTATAATTGCATGCAGTCAGTTTCCTGATGTTATGTGCTTTTATCCTCTCTGTACCTGATGCACTGAAGGTCATCAGTGACCTTGGAGGCATGATTTGATTATAAAACACTCCCAGCTGGCACAAGAACACAAGCAGCAGTGAACCCCCCTTTGTTTCTTGAACAGAATAGCCTACTACTGTGACTTGTCAGGGACTTCAGTGTTTTAATTAAATATGCTTCCTGAATATCACTTGCAACACTTTTGTCCGGGAGCTAGTCTTAGTTATTATTCAGTGATTGTGATTCCCTGTGGCCTTAACTATGAGAAGCTGCAAATTCAACGCATCTTGAAGGTCTGTATATTGCTTTTAACTACAGGTAGAGGTCAGTTTCTAGTTACAGTATGTTTCGCAGCATAGATATGTACAAGTTTTTATTTTAGTATTATATACACTGAAATATGTCAAAAAGAAACTGTGTTGTACTTTCTTACTTTGAGTAATATTGGTGAAACAGGCAATGTTTTTGTATGTTGCTGAGCAGATTATATTTTACTACATTTTAACTGAACATAGCTGAAGCAAACAACACTGTATTAATTATTAACCAAACTATTCCTTAAAACAGGTTATTCATTGGCAGATTTTTTTTTTCTTTATATATTTTGTGTGTGCTATAGGGGGTGATAGGTCAATGTACTTGACATTGTTAGGTCTAAGGCACTAGAATATGGTGACTAAGGCACTGGAGGGTAAATCTAAAGACCTGGTTTTAAAGACCGTGTTCCCCACTTGTATATTATGTGACACTTAGCAAGTCACAGAATCTCGATGGGCACAAGGGATTGCTCTTGAAAAAATCCTATGACTATAGACTGCTACCAGGTAAAGTCTAATTAAATTATTTTAAAAGTGAGTATTCATACAGTTGTTTACAGTTCTGACAGTCAAATATATGGCTGTGTTGAAGTGAGGTTGTATAGTGATAGTGAGCATAACAGTCCTACTGAAAGGCAGATCAAAAAGAAGAGGTAGGAAAGTTACAGTATGGACAGAATGTACATGGGAATATAGAAAGCAACCGAGGAAGCAAATGAGACTCCTAGTGAAGTCCTCCAAAGCTAACTAAGAATCCAAATTAGCTTCCCTCACTACGGATAACCACAAAGCATTCTTTAGTTACATCTGTAACCTCAAAGGTAAGGCCCAGATTAGCGCTGAACTCATAGTTAATGGTACTACATATACAGAACCTGTGGATATAGCAAACCTGCTGGCTGACAGGCTTAGTGAAAAGTTCACTCCCATGTCCCCACCACATATACCCCAAAGCATCCTTAACACCTACCCCCACCTAGTATCTCTGCGGAACAGGTCTTAAATTACCTCTTCAAGGCCAAAAACACAACCTCTTTGGGACCAGACAACATCCTGGGCTGTGTTCTACATGGGTTAAAACAGGAATTAACATCACCATTGGGCATGCTTTTAAATCACAGCCTCACATTTGAATCACTGGCTTCATCCCAGCAGAATGGAAAACAGCTACCATCATCTCTTTTCACAAAAAGGGTACATCCACAGACCCCAGGAAGCATAGACCCATTAGCCTGACCAGCCTTATCTGCAAGGCCATGGAACGAATCATGACGGACCTTATTAACAAAGATATAAGAAACCTCCAAACTCTCAATCCCACTCAGTTTGGCTTTGTCAAGGGGAGATCATGTCTGATAAACTTGGTGGATTTCTTTGAGACAGTAAGCAAAGCCCTAGATGAGGGCAAATCTGTGCATACAGCCTACCTAGACTTATCTAAGGCCTTTGACACAATCCTCCACTCAGGCTCACCCAGCAGGATATTAACCCATATTTGGTCAGGTTGGTTGCAAACTGGCTGACTGATAGAAATCATACGGTCAAAATAGGGAACTCCACCTGTTCCAGCAGACCCATAGCCACTGGTGTTCCACAGGGAACAGTTCTGGGACCCCTACTGATCGGAATCTGCTTCTGCTTCTCCAAAGTACAAGCTAAAACTAAAGGACTGTAGCTGACAGTTTCCTGATGACTGCAAACTGAGAACGATCATTGAAACTCCTAATGATGTCAGCATCCTGCAAAAAGGTCTTACGCAGACTAATGACTGGCAAAGTCATGGTCTTAAAATTAATGCAAAATAAAATGCATTATTATCACCTTTGGCAAGGGTGATTGTGCAAACTATCACATTGATAGCAATACCCTAAGCACACAGTCAGTGGTGAGTGATCTATGCATACAGATCAACAGCAAACTTAATTCGATCACCATGTCTCTACAGTGGTAAGAAAAGCATTTTATATTGCTCATCTCATAAGTAAGGGCATTGCCTTCCAGAAAAATAGGTGACAACTTCCCTGTACTCTTCCTTCATAAAGCCAATAATAGAGTACAATGCTCCCTTTGGTATGTTCCTTTCCAAACACCTGCAGCAATTTGAGAGACCACAAGGGTTCCTTAAAAAGCTCAGGGTCTTCAAGATCTATCTGAAGCAGACAGACGGAAATCATTGTCACTTTACTCTGTGTTGTACAAACCGCTCAGAGGAGACTTGTGCCTTGCATATAGACCAATCTCTGACCCTGCTTTAATGAAATGCTACACATTCGCAAGTCAAATGGCACACAGATCAGTCGCTCAAAGGACCTTGACCTGATATGTGACATCAGCAGAACTTGCTGGAGAGACAGAGTTGTGTCACAGAGGCTGCCCCACCTTTGGAACAAGCTTCCTTTTCATGTTAAACAAAGCTCCTCATTGGCCCTATTTAAGTGTAATTTGGACGATTGGATGGATAACTGGAAATTCACACTGGGGGTTCCAGGTGTGTCCTCTTGGACAGGAGCAAGAAGTACTTATTTTAGTGTCTGCTTGAACCGGACACCCTTGGGAACACAGATTGAAGTTGGATAGGACTATAAGGGCCTGAGCCCATTAGCCTATTAACCTCCTATGATCCTATGAGTAAAAAGAGAAATAAGCAGCAGAGTACACTGACGGGGATAAGAAAGGAACTTGAAAGATAGTGGTATCTGTCTGATTGGAGTGAAGATACGGGATAATAGAAACAGAATTTACCTAAGGCAGAAGGAAGATACAGGTAGGGAATGTTAGAATACCCAGAGGAAACTGTCAGAAGAGGAGACACAGACACAGAGAAGGAGGAGGCACATAAATGTGATGAAGAGCTGGAGAAAACTGACAGCAGGCAGACTGAATGGTTGAGGATAGTAGGGCAGATAAATGTAGCTCAGAAAAGCCCAACAAGGACGAGCATGGACAAGGTGAGTAGTGCAGAAATAGTAGCGAGGGAAGGTCGGTTCAGCCTGGGAACAGCAGGGAAGACAGACATAGTTTCCTCAGACAGACAGCAACAGTCTGGAAGCAGAAGAAAGGTTAAGCAAACGTATTCTGTTAAGAACTGATTGTAGGATATCTGGCTACAAGAAGCTTGGGAGTTCGCTAATAGAGAATTCTATAAAAAATGCAGGAAGACTAAGCCAAGCTAGAGCCTTCACTGTGTAATACCTTTAAACCTCATGAAGTGAAGGTCCTTGGGATATATGCAAATGACCCCATACTGGTGTTTCAGCTACATGGCGTCTGAATTCATCCATCCAGGCACAACTGCTTTTCTCATTTTTGCACATAGGGTGGAGGTGTCACTTCTGTAAATAATGACGTTCATCTAGAGCCAAGGTTCATGCCTCTGGGTGTCTAGCCCTGCTACTGCTTTTGAATACTCCTGATTTTTTAAGTGTTTATGTATACATTCAGGCCAGTGAAATCAAACTTCACTAGCTGTAAACTTGCCATGTTTCAGACTTTTTGTGACCTCATCAGTACAGCAGAAGTGGATTCTTTGGTTGTAATTTAGAAACACAGCACTTAAAAACTCAGTCGACATCCATAAATATTGAGGTCCCTGCAAAATATCCCAACCAGCATCCAAACCAAGATTAAAAAGGTTACACAGACAAACCATTTAGTAAAAACTACAAAGAAAACTCAGTCATGCTAGAGTCTTCATTGTGTATTATCGTAAACCTCCTGTATTAGAGGTCCAGAGGAATTGAAGTTTTTATTGAATGGTTTGTCTGTGCAGCAGTCATTACCCATTGCTTGGATGTTGCTTGAGATATTTTGCAGGCAGCTTAATGTTTATGGACCTCAGATAGTTTTTAAGCCCTGTATTTCTAAAATATAGTCAAACACTCCACCTGTGCTGTATTGCAAAGTCAAAAAAAGTCTGATATTTGCTATGGCTACAGCTAGTGGTGTGTGCCTTTATTGGCCTTAATGTTTCCTTAAAGAGTTAAAAAGTTAAAAGTTGAAAGTTATAGATATTCAGAGGCCAAGTAGTTTAAACAGTAGTATATCCTTAATAGGTCGTTTGCATATATCCTGTGATCCTGTGTGCCTCCAGTGCAGGAGGTAGCTTATCTGAGTCCTCCTTGCATGTTTTTACTGAAAGGTTTGTCTGTGTAACCATTTTGCCCTTTGCTTGGATGTTAATAGTGGATTCAAATACAAGAGATTTAGAAGGAAATGTAATGACAAAAAGAATCTAGTGGATGAAACAAATGGCTGCAGGGATGATGCTACCAATAAACAGGTTGGATTATCACCAAGGTAATTACAAAATGCAGACATGACCACATGCAGTGGTTCACTCAATTACAAATTAGTCAGCACAGAGGATACCTAAGGAAGCTATCAGCAGTCATAACAGATACCTACAAAAATGTCCTGATTTGTGGAGCACAGTAGCTTATTCTGAAGTACTAATACTGTACCAAGCGAGATGATCAAGGACAAGTAGATATGGAAGTACAGCTGAGAACAGAATGTGGGCAAAGATGAGTGCATGACTGGAAAAGCGCATACATTAATACAACATTGTTTAGTAGAGCTAGTCAAAGCCTTAGACCAGAGGGGGCAGAACTGGAAAACGTTTACAAAAATAATCATAAGTTTTTGTGAAAATGGGGCGTGAACCCAGCAAGAAAGAACAGCGACAAAAGCTTGAAGGGTGAGAAAGAAAAGGGAAATAAAACAAGAAGTTTGAAACTGACCAAGAGAACAAAACATTGCATGATTTTCCTCTGACTACATGGCTTATGACTGATTTGCAGGCAGTGCCTGCAGCTGGGGAAGTGAGATAATATGAGTAAAAATAAATAAATAAATCAGCAGAAAGAGGGGTTGGGAGATGTTTTTCAGGATTTTTGAATATCAAATATAATACCAAAGGCAGAATGTTAGTGTCACTAAATGCCAGGAATGAGTAAAATGCAATGTACAAGAGGAAGTGGTCAAAGAAAATCTGAGTAAATCTATGGTAGAAGAGTGACAATGGAGTCATATAAATGAACAATTTTGTAGGTAAAAGGGTAAACAAGGAAAGGTACATACACTATCTAGAAGGATCCTGATGCATCAAAGAAGAATAATGAACATGTAAAAATTGGCTAAGGGTGAGCGGGATGCTGAGATGATTGTTGTGCTAATGCAGACTTCAGTCACTGATAGTACATTGTACCATGTGGAAAAGAAGGTCCTAACATTTCTACCAGCCAACCTAACAAGAGCAAATACAGTGACTGCATGCAGTTCCATAGTTCACATTAGCTCAGTACTCCTTGAATACTGCAGCTGATAAAGTTACGTGGATGAGCAATAGTTTTAGTTGCTGATAGCACAGTAATTGTTCTTACCTTTATAACACACTCCAGGACCATATAGATATGTCTGGTAGCTTGGAAATAGCAGTCTGCTACAAATTTATACCTGATGCACATTGTTGGCTATGTTTGAAAATATAAAATGCTTGCACTATGGCGGTATTACATTAGTAGCATGCACAGTCATTCTACTTTAAAAATTAAACTGAAGTTGTCACTGGTAGAATTTGATTCAGTCATTTTGACTTGGATATCAAAACACAATGCTTAAGTTAGGCTATTGTTGCCGTACTATAACAGGAGTGTTGCTGGGGTGTTGCTGCCTTGACTGCTTTTCATAGATGCAACTGACATTAACATGATGATTTTTTTTTTTATATTTGAAGTCTGTAAAATTACTCTTAAAATGTTTTGTAATAATTTGGAGCTTTTCTCCCCAGGCCTCTGCTGAAAATGGCCTTCTACCCAGTTGGACTTTCCCTGGTAATCGAATGTCAGTATATAAATAAATAACTATATCTCACTGATTACGTTCTGTTTAGCTTTACTGGAGTCTTGGCATGATACCTAGAAACCTCTTGATGCACTTGTAATGAAACCCTGATAGTGATTTGTGAAAGACCATACCAACTAATGTATATATTTTTTGAGCAATGAAATGCTAACATTTTTTGGTAACATACTGTGCAGTCCCATTGATGGTGTACTTATTCTGACACTGATTGCTAATAGGAATTTTATAATTATAAAACTAAAAAAAAAAGGCAAAACTATGGCTAAAAAAGAACCCGCAAACACTTTCTTAGCGCTTTCGTTCTTTTTAATGTTTCAACAAGAACTTCATCAGAAAAGTTTGTAAAACACCCCCCTTAAAACAGTATTCAAATAATCATGTGATAGACAACCAATGCAGACAGTCTAAAAGTAGGCATTGCCCCAAAATCATAATACTAGTGCTTAGTAGTCATTCATGCTCTGAAGTGCATGCAGTTAAATTTGGTTGAGCAGTATTCTTAACAACTGATTTATGACTAAAATACCATAAAATCTCATCTTCAAATCCTTTGTCTTAGTAAAAAACAATTGATATTGATTGATTTATTTAAACCAGGCAGGTAATAAGTTCAGCCTGATATGCCAGTGTCTGTTTAGACTCTAGCAGTCTCTTGATGTCACCACTGAAATCCTCAACAGAAACAGAATCTAAAAAAAAAAGAAAATTTCTTCAAATCTTTACGTGTAACAGTGTGCTTAGCCAAAGCATTACTAAAATCCTTCTTGATGTCTAACAAGTGTTCATAGATTCTTCTTTTGAAATGCCTAATAGTTTTGCCTATGTAAAAATTACAACACGATTCACAAATAGCTGCATACACCACATGGTTGGCTGAACAGTCACATCTCTCTCTAGCCCATATAGTCAAGTCCAAATGTTTGAAATGGATGAAAGAAGAGAAATTACTGCAGCCATTCAAGAAGGATTTATGCATGGTAATAACCAAGAATTAGATGTGCGTACTTCAGAAAGACTCAACTGCAGCAGTGAAACCAAAGGAACTTATGAATTGACTTGTGAATAGTTCTTCCATACCAAACAACTACATTTTGGCTTACGCTTGCAAAGATACAGTTAATCCCTTCTCTACCTGTTGCGAAGCTGAAACACAGAGCACAGTAAGTTCTGACCCCAACACATCCCTTACAAGAGAATATAACAATTGCAAAACCAATATATATATATATATATATATATATATATATATATATATATATATAAACTTAAACATTTGTCAACAAAATGTGTCTTTGTCTTTGTAACTGGAGATTATATACCTCGAGTAATGCATTACTCGAATTTGTGTTCCGCAGGGATTAAGGATATATAAGTTTCCAAATGGGGTGCAATATGGCAATTAATTGTTTTTAGAACTGGTAAAATATTTAATGACACCAGGATAGCTGTGATGAAAACATTATATAACAATTATAGAAATACTTTAAAGGAACTTAAACATCAAATGACTACACTGGATCAGACCATTAAGATCCATTTATCTTTTACTACATTGTATGCTGGAATTGGTGCCAAGGTGGACAGACTTAAAGCCAGTAACATTTGTAGAAAGCAAGGTAAATTTAGAAGGGATATTGCATCATATTCTGCAGGACTGGCTTATCCTATACATAATCCAAATATCTGGTGCAGTGTGAATAATAGAAGACCAGGAACCAAATGGAAAAAATGCACCAAACAAGCCTGTATACAAACTCTGTTATTTGCAGTAAAAACACACTAAGATTAAACGCTTTCATCTTTCACATAGAAGACTTCATCAGAATAAAGTACATTGATTCAAGAACCATTTTTATACCAGAACATGTTGCATAATAGATAAAATTGAGCCAATGGTATTGTCAAAAAAGTCACATGTAAAATGGTCACATGGAACTGAATGTATTGTGCATAATTTTCAAGGCTTTAAGAATAATAATTATACAGACAGGGCTATCACTAAAGATTTTTTTCTAATGGATTTAAATTTGCTCCCTCCAAAATACTGGATGTTCTGACTGTTTGTTAGATGTTCAGATTTACATTTATACTAGGAAGCTCAATTTCTGTCTCCTTTTTTCTCCAAATCAAGTGGGGCCTATAAATGATGCAAGTGCACACAAATATATTCTGAAGTAAAGTAGTATGTTCAATCCACCACTCCATCCCCTCATTAATGTTTTTGAGAAGGCAGTGAAAGAAGACCTGTATGAATTATGGGCTCAGAATAGGAAGTGTTTATGCCAACTTAAGTTCTGATGAAAGAATTCTAATAAATCAACTGAGGGGGGACAAGGGACTGCGTATCATGACCCCTGACAAGGGCGGTGGTATAGTAATATTCATTTCAGAGGATTATTCCAACATTATGCAGAATATTTTATTTAATGAAGAGAATTATGCACAGGTTTCTAAGAACCAAATACATATTGCATATCAACGTATTGACAGTTATTTAGAAGAATATGTCCTGGACAAACGTATTACTAATGACCTCCTTAATTTTCTTACTAATTCCTATCCTAAGGTGCCGGTCATATTCGGCATCCCAAAAATACACAAAAGCATCATTGAACCACCTTCTAGACCCATTGTTGCTGCCAATGGCTCCAAAACACATAATTTGGCACTGTTTGTAGATAAAATGACTAAGCATGCAGTGGAGAGAGCAGTACATCTAGTTAAAGATTCCTGGGATTTTCTAGGACAGCTAAAACAAAATCTATGGGCAGCTGATTTGGTATTTTTAACCATTGATGTGAAAGATCTTTTTTCCTCTATTCCTAAGCAAGAAGGATTAGAATTATTTGAAGAGACACTCTTTACGTATTCCACCTTGAATCATGATAAAATAAACCTGGTGTGTGAAATGATGGCACTTATCTTAGAGGATAATTTTTTATTCTTTGTGGGCCAATATTTCCAGCAAGCAAGAGGAATTGCCACGGGGGCTGCCTGCGCTCCTATATATGCAAATATAGTACTATTAGGCTGGGAATTAAGATATGTATTCCACAAAGAATTTTGGAACAACATCCAGTTACATTGCAGGTTTTTGGATGATATCTTTATTTTGTGGAAGGGAAAAATGGAAGATATTCCTGGCTTTATTAACCACCTGGAGAAAACTACCTCATTTTTGGAATTTACTTATAATTACAACAATAGAGGTATACATTACTTGGACATGGCAATTTCCCATACACCTACAGGTTTTGAATTTAACATATTTTGTAAGAGTACTTTTTGTAATTCTTACCTTAATTATACGAGCAAACATCCACTTTCACAGAAAAAGAGCTTAGTCAAAGGACAGGCTATAAGAATTGCACACATGACTTCAGAATTGAGTGATGTGAGGCAGGAATTTTTCACATTAAGAGATCTGTTTTTAGAAAGGGGATACCCCAAACAGATGGTGGAACAAATTATTGAGGAGGTTTACACAGGATGGGGAAAAAATATAAGCCCCTGTTAGGAAACCACCCATTAACTAATATACCCCCACAGGTCCTGGTGAAACAAAGATTTATGAGCATGCATGTATATACAGTCCTATATCATACGAAGTGAAAAATATATTAAAAAAGAACTGGAGTATATTTAGGGTAAATAATGATGTGTTAATTGCAGTGGGAGATAAACCAGTTTTTATCAGCAAGGTGGGCATGAATATTAAATATCTTATGGAAAACAAGTTGAATTTACTGACGGAAGGTGGTTGTGGTACACCACCTTGTGGGAGGTGCTCTCAATGTGCTAATATTTTCAAAGCACCTCAAACCCACCTAGCTAATAAGATGGCATCTAAGGTTATATTCAAGAAAGGAAATTGTTTTACCATCAGAGTGGTGTACCTTGCGCTGTGTGATACATGAAATGGATTTTATGTTGGGAAAACTGAGAGGTCATTGAAAAGCAGAATCTATGAGCATGTAAATGTTGTTAAAAACAAGAAGGATACTAGTGCATTATGTAGGCATTCCCTCACTTGTTCTAATTTTAAAGGTTTTAAATTTGATATTTTGAATTCTGTGGACATAGATTTGAGGGAGTGACTGGAAGAATTTATTAAGTAAAAAAGAGCTGGTTTGGCAACTCAGACTAGCAGCTAATTTTCCACCAGATATAAATGATTCCTTGACAATACTTCCAGCCCTGAAAGAAAAATCTATGATACTTTAAGTATTTTAACATTTTTACATGCATTACTGTGCCTGCATTTTTAAACATATGCTGAAGGTATTTAATAGTGTTTTATTTGTAAAAAGCTAAGTTGGCTTGAATCTTAAAATCCTGTGTATATAATATTGTTCATGTGACCATTTTACATGTGAGTTTTTTTGACAATACCATTGGCTCAGTTTTAACTATTATGTAATGTACTGATATAAAAATGGATCTTGAATCAGTGTGCTTTATTCTGATTAAGTCTTCTATGTGAAACATGAAAGCACTTAATCTTGGTGTGATTTTACTGCAATAAACAGAGTTCATATACAGGCTTGTTTGGTGGATTTTTCCATTCAGTTCCTTATCCTATACATAAATCGAATATATCTGATAATGCACCAATTGAGAAAGGTGACAAAGCTATCACTTCAGGTGCAACAGTTGATGTTAATATTATAAACACTGCCAAACATACTGCAGTTAGCACCAATCCAGGTCTTGTAGATGCAGATAAATTGCCACCTTTGCCTATAACACCCACTGGGCCTTTTTTAGTGAATCCAACAGGAGTGATGCAGACACCAAAGTGGCAGGCAAGTGCAAATAAAAGGAAAGGCAAGAGCTGAAAAAAACATTGGAGTGTGGGTTTGATATTTTAAACCTAACTGATGAATTTTTGTCACCTGAACTAATTTTGGTTCTTAAAAAAGGTTTTAATTTTATCCTTAGCAATTCAGTTAATATTCCAAAACTTATTGTAGACTTCAAGTTGTATGTTAGGAAACTCAACTTGAGTTGTGTGATGGCACAGCTACCCCGTATTGTGAGAGAGGGAGAATTGTTGAGAAAGAGAAGCACTTTTAACCCTACTTTAAACAGTACTCTTCAAGTTTCACCAGTCTTTGTGGAAGTGGCTTTAGGAACCAGCATCCAAAGGTGACAAGTGAGAGATAATTTGACTATACCAGAAAGAGGCTTTACAAGATTTTATTGGAAAGAAAGATTTGAGACTAATGAGGGTGAGTAAAAGAGGTATGTTTGTGATTATGACTAATGCAGATTATCAACAAGCCATCATGGAATTGTTGAGTGATGAGAGAAATGTCATTGAAGTGCCCAAAATTGTGATTAAAGAGAGATATCATAACAAAGATTTGACACTCTTAGACTTATTCACTCAAGGAAATTTAGATCAGAACACTTAGTTTTTTATAAGTTGATCACCCCTAGGTTCATAGGTTGGTACTAGGCTATCGGCCCAAGGGCCTATACAAGCCTAACCATAAAAATTCTCTGGATATTTCTCCCCACATTATTTACTTCCCTGGACCCCTGTCTAGCAGGGAAACTGACATGATCCCCGGGGTGAATTTCCCATCCCCCATCCAATCGTCAAGGTTCCTTTTGAAGAGGGCCAAGGAGGCACTCTACTTGACATGTATGGGCAGTCTATTCCAGAGTATGGGGAGTCTCTGGGTCAGGAATCTATCCCCCCAGCATGTTTTGTTCATTATGATGACAAGATTTAGATCCCTGGAGTGTGTGGCTCTGAGGGATTGGGATTTCTTTACGTGGAGCATGTCTAACAGCTCAGGGTTTGGCATGGCCTTGTATGTTAAGCAGAGATCACCTCTGAGTAGATGATATGCCACAGAGAGTATAGCTGGACTTTTTTTAGATGGTCAACATAGGGCATCTGCTTTAGGCCTGTGATTCTTTTAGTGAGGTATTTTTGCAGCCTTTCCACCTGTTACAGATGTCTTGTGAGGTACATAACAAATGGGGCATTGTACTCTGTAATGGGTCTAATGAGGGATGAGTACAGTAGCACAGTGACCTCCTTTTTTCTGGATGAAAAGCCCTTAGTGATGAGGTGTGTCACATAGAAGGATTTCCTGACTGTTGGGGCAATGTGGTTATCGAAGGTGAGACCACTGTCCACCTGTGTCCCTAAGTCTTCATCACACTTTCGGTGTTTAGTGTACTGCGACCTATGTGGTAATTCATGGGTACATGGTTTTTACCAAAGGGGATAACTATACATTTCTTGGCATTAAGCTTGAGCCTATGGCTCTGGCACCAAGCATCTGTTTCTGTAAGGCCCTTTTGTAGAATATCCACATCATATCCAAAAATGGCTTCCCTTTTTTGAGATTCCTAAGGTTCACAAAGATCAGGTTAAGCATCCTTTCAGACCAATAGTCTCTGTACCGTTTTCCAAGACTGAATCCATTTCCATCTGGTTGAATCAACAGTTGAATCTCATTGTCCAAAAATCTAGATTCTATTTGCATGATTCTTGGCACTTGCTGGAATTGCTTAGGGAGCAGGCGCAGGTCAACGGGGAATTGTATTTTGCCTCTGTAGATGTCACATCTTTGTATACAGTCATCAACCAGGAAACTGGCACTGATATTTTGAGGGAATATTTAGTCAACCACTCCAGTTTTGATGGTGACAGTCAGGACCATATGTGAGTTAATGGACCTGGTGCTGGACAACAATTTTTTCCTCTTTGGCAAGAAATATTTCAAGCAAAATATGTGTGGCAATGGGGGCCAGGTTGGGCACCAGCTTTTGCCAACATTGTCATGTCCACTTGGGAACAAAAATTCTTGGAAAAACACGAACTATCTGTAAGATTTTGTTTTATAGAAGATTCATTGATTTGATTTTTTGTGGAAAGGAAACAGAGAAGAATTTTGGTGTTTTGTAAACTATTTGAATAACACCACTTCTTTCTAAGATTTACTGTAGTAGGGTTTGGAGAGTGTCTGAATTACTTAGACATTCACTTGTCATTTGATGTCCAGACTGGTCATTTTGTCAGTAAAATTTTCAGAAAACAAAGTTTTACAAATCAATATTTGCATCATGACAGTCTCCATCCACACAACATAAAGAGGAATGTGGTCAAAGGTCAATTCATTCAGTTGAGTAGATTGACTTCAGATAAAGGAGTATTTGCTGAAGAAGTTACTTTACTCAAAAAGTTATTCATAGAAAGAGGTTACAGTGAAGATTGGTTAGCATGAATAGAACATGAGGTACAGAATTTAAGATTTGGTGTTGCACGTCCAATATTGTGTTACAGTGATTTTCAGACATCAACTGGACAAACGCACTTTCTAGATGCAAGTGGAACATATTGCAAATATTTTGTCTTTCCCATTGCCCAAATGTCAAGAAATGTGGGTAGTTAACTTACCAATGTTCTTGTATGCACTGTTTATCTTGGGCAACAATGATTTAGCAAAAAAAGTTGGTGATAGACCTATGTTTTCTTTCAAGAAATCTGTCAACATTAAAACATTATGTGAGAGGAATGAAAAGTTGGAAGTAAAGATCATCATTACCCCCAGGGACTTATCAATGTGGATACTATGAGCAATGCCGTCACATTTGTAACTCTTCTTTTGTCCATTTTAAACATTTGGACGTGACTATATGGGAGAGAGAGAGAGATGAATGTTCATCCAACCATGTGGTGTATGCAGCTATTTGTGAATCATGTTGTTTTTACATAGGCAAAACTAGGCATTTAAAAAGAAGAATCTACGAACACTTGTTAGCCATCAAGAAGAAGGATTTTAGTAATGCTTTGGCTAAGCACACTGTTGTATGTGAAGATTTGAAGAAATGTTCTTTTTTTGTTTTAGATTCTGTTTGTCAAGGATTTCAGTGGTGACATCACGACACTGCTAGAGTGTAAAGATACACTCTGGCAGATCAGGTGAATGCCAATAAATTGCCTGGTTATAATAAATCAATTGATATCAAGTGCTTTTTACAAAAACAAAGGATTTGAAGATGAGATTTTTTATGGTGTTTTAGTCATAAATCAATTGCTAACAAGAAATACTGTTCAACCAAACTTAACTGCATGCACTTTAGACCATGAATTACTAGTAACCAATAGTAGTATGATTTTGGGGCAATGCCCACTTTTAGACTGTTTGCATTGGTTGTCCTTATCATGTGATTATTTGAATGCATTTTAAAGGGTGTGTGTGTGTTTTACAAACTTTTCTGATGAAGTTCTTGTTGAAACATTAAAGAGAACAAAAGCGCTAAGAAAAAGTGTTCACGGGTTCTTTTTAGCCATAGTTTCACCTTGTTTTTTTGTTTTCCAGTTGTTTAGTAACTTTTGTTGGAATTTTATAATTATGTTATGCAATAATATGAGTATAAGTTAGGTGTTATACTCACATTGTCTTCAGATATTCATAGATTCATAGATTCATAGATTAGTACTAAGCTAACTGCCCTTGCGAGCCATTTTAAGCCTAGCCAATTATCCCTTGTGAGATTCAAACCCTGCACCTTGTGTTTGTAAGGCAAACACCTTAACCATTAGGCCACCCTCCCAACCCCTCTTGTCCCTTTCACTGTTGAAATTAGTCCCTGAGTGTTACAGAGGTCCATACACATATGTGCTCCAACCAACTGTCACATTTGTTGATAGTACTATTGAATACCTGTAGTGAAGTCATAAGTGATGTCCAGAGTAAAATCCATCGGATATAGGGAGGTAAAGGCAGCAGGGATGCACGGTGTACATTCAACTGTACGGGAAATTTAAATAGGTATGTAGGTGTATGTGCAGACAGATATATATATATATATATATATATATATATATATATATATATATATATATATAAATGAAATGGTCACAATAAAGAACTCATAATGAATGTGAAGGGAAACACCAGTGGAAACACCTCCCCACCCTGTATTATGTAGGTAGTGCCAACATAATAATCTGGTCAGAGGTGCCAAACCCCTGCGTCTGTAAACACAAGTAGAATGTTAAAATTGGGACAACTCTGTCAATGTGCTATGTCTGACATTTGAACAGGTACAGGGCAGTTCCGGTAATGAGTCGGACAAGCCTAAACCCAGATCACTACATGAACACCCTGACCCTGATATGCATAATCTACAAAGCAAACGTACACATATTAATAGCTGGTGCTCTGAGAATGGGCTAAAACTAAATGCTAGAAATGCAATATTGTTGTATTTGGTAAATACCTAAACCCAGCTTATAGTATAGAAAAAGCCTCTCTTCAAAATGAAGATATTGTGACAGATTTTGGAACATGGGAAGATAATTCTCACTCTTTTGACCATAAGGCTGCAACAGTGGTCAGAAAATATTTAATGGGAAGATAATTCTCACTCCTTTGACCATCACGCTGAAACAGTGGTCAGGAAATATTTCAATCTGGTAGATGTGATTACTCTAGATCCAGAGAAGTCAATTCCCTTTGTAGTCTGCACATATCAGGCCCATCTTGATTACTCTAGATCAGAGAAGTCCTCTCCACTCTGTATTCTGCATGTATCAGGCCAACCCTGATTACTCTAGACCCAGAGAAGTCCCTACCCCTCTGTTGTCTGCACATATCAGGCCCATCCTCCAAAACAATACTTACTTTGGGATAGATCTTACTAAATATAGCAAGTAGTTGGAGAGATGCCAAAGGATCCTGACAAAAATTATAGTAGGCCTAAAACATTTGAGCAATCAAGAGTAGCTGGAAGCCTTATCCCTGTATTCAGCATCCTATACACTCCTTAGATTTGATCTGTGACTTGCATTTTGGACCATTGGGAATCTGGCAGTCCAACGATCTCTTGTTCCTCCCCAAATTAAACAACCCCATGAACACTAGAACCAAGGATGTGAACTTTCTTCAGGAAATAAGCAAATCATGGTAGAGAGAGAGTTGTCACGCAATGACTAACCCTGCTATGGAACAGCTTCTCCAGATCAAGCTGTGTGACATATTAACTTCCTTTAAGAAGGACGGATTTATTTATTTATTTATTTATGCAATTTGGCAATTTGGGTAGAGCACTGTTCTAAATAGACCGATTTCATTCTCAGCCCAGAATGTGAACACACTTTACACAACTGGCTAGTTATTCAGAAATTCACCTCCAGTATGATTGGCCTATGACTACATGAAAAAAGGGGGGAGGTAAGATCTAAGCGTGGGTATTGACAATGTGTAAATGGTCATGTGGCCCAGTTATAACTAGCACATTCTGTGATTATATGCAGATATAACAGCCTCATGTCCTCATTTGGATGGTGCAGTGGTAACATTGTTGCCTCACAAGAAGAGGTTCTTTGGTTCGATTTTCAGCTGGAGTGCCTTCTGTGCAGAGTCTGCATGTCCTCCCTGTGTTTGTGTGGGTTTTCTCCAGGTACTCCAGTTTCCTCCCACATTACAAAGACATGCATCTAGAGTGCATCTCCCCAGGTCGCTGATGAAAATTGGCTTTGTTCCAAGTCGGACTTTCCTGGTAAACAAATATAAATAAATAAAATGTAAATACTAAATGAAAACTCCAGCCAAGTGACCTCTCAAATCTCCTGTATCAGAGGCACATGGGATATAAAGTAAATGAACATCAGGTGTTTCAGCTGTATGGCAATTCTGAATGTCCATGACTTATTTTTTTTTTTTATGTCTTTTCAATGGACAGTTTTAGGCAAATAAAGCCAAACCCCATTAGCTGTGGATATGCATATTTTGGCCTTGTTATGACCATATCAGCACAGCACAAGCAGAGTGTTTGACTAAGCATAACAAACACAGGGCTGTTATACCCAGCTGATGTTCATTACCATTAGGGTGACTGCAAAATATCCCAACTAACAAACTAAAACAAAGAGTGAGAAGGTCACAAACAAAAACTTATGCTTAGTCACACACACTCTGCTTGTGCTGTGATGATGAGGTCATAACAAGGCCAAAATGTACATATCCACAGCTAGTGGGGTTTGGCTTTATTGCCCTGAAATTGTCAATTGAAACGACTTAAGAAATAAGTCATGGGCATTCAGAATCGCCATATAGATGAAACACCTGATATTCATAATGGTCATTTGCATATATCCCATGTTCCTCTGATACAGGAGGTTTGAGAGTTCACTCAGTGGAAGTTCTAGCTTGGCTGGAGTTTTCATTTAGTATTTACTGATTGTTTTTTTTGTGTGACCTTCTCACTCTTTGTTTTAAATAAATAAAATGTGAGAAAATCAATGCTTACATTCAATTATCAATAACATGCTATTGTAAAGCATGCAAATCCAAGTTTCACAAACAACTGTTCTAGTAAGTTTTAATCCCATATTTGACTTAACATTGTTCATTAGCCAAAAAACACTTAAACACACACACTGTCTATTTTCAACTTAATTTGAGTTCAGGAATTAGTGACTGTATTATTTTATTAAAAGTTTTAACAACTGGACTAGTGACCTCTCTCATTGTAGTGAAGGCTATTTTCTTAAACAAATATGGATCCCGGTACTTTGTTCTATGTCAACATGTTACAACAAACCAGAAAAACCAAAAAACTTGATAAAACAAAAAAGCGAGAGTCAGACTGAGCAGTGACAAAAAATAAAAACGAAAACTGTTTTATTAGCGCTTTCGGAGTGGTCAGTGCCTCTCCTTCTTCAGACAAGGTACAAAGCAATTAAGCAGCTTTTTATAAGAAAAAGTTAAATCACTCATTCAATTAAAAAGCCAATTACATTGTGCAGTTTTTTAAATGGAAACGTGAAAAACACACTTCCAAGTGTATGCAAGACAATAACACAGCAAGTCAACGACATATTAAATACATCCCTGTATGCAGTAAGCTAAATCGCTTCAATAAAAAATGATATATATGTGTATATAATTACTATTATTGCTATGAAATTATATATTTAAAACTTTCTCATATATATGTGGCTCATTATGCTATAAACTGAAAAAGCCATTGACTAAGTCGTATAAGTGAACCAGCTAAAAGCATAAATAACCAGTCTATTAGACAAAAGCCTGGATGAGTCTAAAAGTAAAATAAAATAAATATATAAACCAGAATAGAGTAAATACCACCTTAACTACTACCCTAATAAAAGGGACATATAAATGTTAATACTACATGCAAGAAATACCTTACTATAAAATGAATAATAGCTTTCATACTGTTTACAATTATTCAACTAGTGTAGAGTAAATATATTATTTTACAAGAAACAGTTTTGTATATGCTAATAATGACAATACTTCAATCCAAACCCAAAAAAGGCTAGCTTCTTAGGGCAAGGTATTTGAGAATACATCTTACACAGACATGTTCATTAAGCCCTGGAAGAATGTAGGCTGCTGTTCTAATTTGCCAAAAAACCTCTTCCATTTCTAATTGTAATTGCCAAGGTCCGCCTCTCTGGTCAATTCTTACATGTTTTAATATTGCAAATTCGAACCTGTGTTCAGGAAACTCAGTGATGTGTCTGGCCAGGGTGTTAGTTGTATCTTTCTTACTAATGGCATACTGATGCTCGTAAATGTGCTGCTTGATCTTCCTTTCAGTTTTCCCTATGTAAAAAGCAGCGCATCTGTCACAACAGGCTGAATAGACCACTCCCTTCATCTCACAATTATACTTGCCATTGATTTTGAATGTCTTTCCTCTAATATTAACCTGGAAATCAGTGCTTACATGCCTACACTGTTGGCATGACCTGCATCTAAACATACCGTGGTTCCTACCATATACAACACTGTTCTTACTTTCAAGTATTGCTTTAGGATTAGCTCCTTTTCTATAAGTTATTTTAGGTTTGTCCCCAAACATTCTGAGTAGCCTGCTATCCTCAATTATTAGAGCCCAGTTTTTGTTTAACATCTCCCTTATTTGAAAATGATCCAAGCTATAGATACACAAAAAACTAATTTTGAAGTTTTGTTCACCATCCTTTGTATTCAGATGGTGTTGATTGTCAGTGTCTTCCCCAATTTGATTGATGTTACTCAACAAAAGTGGTTTAAAGTGACATATTTGACGGTTATGTTTACTATGTCAACATGCTGCCAGTACAAATTCCAAAGCAGCATCCCATGTCCAACTTTTTTAATGGTGCTTTTAAAACTGACACCTAACAGCATTTATGCTGATTATTTTAGCAACTTGAGTATCTGTAGTTGAAGTAGAACTAATTCCTGCCCTCTCCTCCCATCCTACTGCATTTATTCTTCTTTTTATGACACCAGCTTTGTGTGTGAAAAGGATTTGTGAAGAGCCGTGTCACTTACCTTGTTAACAAAGGAATAAAATAATTTTCATTATTTAAAACAAAGATTACCTACTTTGTTTTCTATGTTTCTGGGGGCCTGTTTACACTTAAATGAAAGTCAGAAATTATTAAAGTACCTTCTTTTACAAATATGGTCCAAATAAAAAAGAACTTGGTTTCTGTTAACAAAAAAAAAAAACATGCCTACTCTCACTTCATATTCCTAACCAACATATGAAATTGTAGGAATGAAGGCCATACTTCAGCCTTTAAGAATGCACAGTATATCTCTGAGCTCAAGTAATACCTCTACTGTCTTCTTTTTAGGCCTGCTGGTGAATATGTTGTTATATAAGGAATGGCCTTTTTTAGGGAGTTTTTCCTGAAGACATACACTTGATATCAGGTAATTGTGCCACATTATTTTCCATTGCAGACTACTTTAACAACATGAATCACAGGAAAGAATTTCCTGTACAAAATATAGCAGGTTCCTATGGGAATAATTAGTAGGTTTGATGCTTCAGCTTTCTATTTTATTCAAAGATAATTTCACGCATTTCTTGCTCCCTGTGGAGTATATGCATAGTTAGATAAAGATCATGTTTGCCAGCATACAGTAAATTCAGTCAGTACTAATATACCTATTAAACCATAACTACTTGATTCTGTCTGAAGATTTATGAGAAATGCATTCAAAGTGTAAATTATTATTATATTTAATTCTCAGTAATATAACTAAAGGAGAAATGCCATGTTGATTTTCTGAAAGAAAGCACTAGAACTCTGAAAAAATGTCATAACATTCCTTGGTAACATTTTACAGTATATCCTATTAGAGGTTTCAGATGAACTTTCATCAGGTGATATTTATTATTTTAAATGCATTAGTTACTGAAGATGTTTTCACTGAAGTTGCCATTTTCCATCTGATGCTTTGTGCATATTGTCAGGTCATTATTATGGATGCTTAGATGGGCTTGACTTCATATGGTGCTGTTCTTATGGGGGCCCTCCTAAAAAGTGACTATTAAGCTCAAATGGGCTATCCAAGTCAACAACATAAATATTTCTAGGCTTCAAAAGTTCAAAGCCAGTTTGACACATAGGTATCCATGCTGTGAACATTCAATTTTAAAAATGAATTACAACTTAAAGTAGAATGAAAGTTGGAACCAATGTGATACGATGAGTGATTTACCCATACTAGCTCTAAAAGATCAGATTTTGTGAAAACTTGTCATTATTTCCAGCATAATACCAGATGGAGATATAAAAACAAGAGTGAGTTAGGTTGTCCACAAAAAAAGGCCTTTTCCCCAACTAGAGTTCATCCCTTGGCTTAGTGGGGGAAGAAGGATATTTTATCTCTCAAGCAAAATGGGAGGGACTTCAGAGACATGAGAAGCAATGATGTTGCTAACAGACATCACCCATGAAGGTAGAAGAAGCAGTAAATAGAATTGGTATTTGTGCATGTGTGTATCTCTGCCTGAGAACTCAAGACAACAGAGTTCTTGGTATGTGATATGTTGTAGTCCTTCCCACAGAATACTCTAGATCTGTTGTGAATTTTTGACAAGAAAAATAAATAGGCAGTATTAGTTCAACTCATCTAATGTGACACTTAATGGGGACAAATGTGTGTGTGTTTTAAATAAATAAAAAAGTGCTTTGTCAGTGCTACATTATGAATGCAGCAGGGACTGTCCAGGAACTAAAAGACTAGTTTATAATGTGGGTGACTGTGTACAGGATAGCCAGAAAACCTCAGTGTAAATTATAAAAAGAAGGTGTATTTGCTGCAGTTTGCATATACTTAACTGAAAAGAACAACTGGACTATATTATTTATTTATACCATGATGATCATGGAGCCAACTGAAAGAATTGATAAGAGTGTATTGTACTGGAATTACCTGGAAACATCTGAAATAAGACTGGAGTGAAAGTCTTTATCTTTTAATTACCCAAACTTGTGCTGAAACAGGTGCTAGTCTCTTCTTTATGGGCCAAGTCTTTTTGTACTTTTTTAATAAACTCTGCAAGCAGTGTAGTTTGGCTAGTAATGCTTTATTAGATGTTAACAGTCTCTGAATACTGTCTTCCATAACACTGCTGATAAACAATAGCAGTCTGCAGAAATTCTGGAATACTGGATAATAACAGTGCTGATAACTATAGCCAATGTTTTTGCACGTATATTCTGATTCTCCGGAATAATATCCACCGAAACAGTCTTTTGCTCCTGAATAGTATGGATATTTGGCCTGACATCTATACTCAGGTTTGAGTGTCTGTACTATGAAGACCCTTTTACATATCAGT
The DNA here is from genome assembly GCF_019279795.1 of Protopterus annectens. Classification (NCBI taxonomy): domain Eukaryota; kingdom Metazoa; phylum Chordata; order Ceratodontiformes; family Protopteridae; genus Protopterus; species Protopterus annectens. The sequence continues at coordinate 304,422,716 of NC_056743.1, forward strand.
CTAAATGCTAACTTACTGACCGTATCTAAAGTATATTCTGATAATACCAAAACCCTGTAATGTTTAACACACCTCTTTAGCCTTGGTTTCCAAGCCTTGTCTTCCATGAGACTCAGACTATTCTTTATCTATTACTCCATGCAAGCACACATATATTTCCCTTGAGAAAAGAGCATTCTGTATTTCTGCACATCTCATGCTTAGCCAGTAAGATTATCTTTTTCTTTCTAAAGAACTGTCTTTCCCTGAAACTGAATGAATACATGAAAACGCAAGTCTCGCTCACGATTTTCAGGCCTATTATTCTACCTTGCTGTACTATAGTGACCTCACTAAGAATACCCTCAGAATCATAGGTCCCCCTGAGGTCCCTGAAGAAAGTTTACAGGGACCTTCTTTTGTAGTTACCTCATATCTGTATTGCTAACTACTGTAATCTGGTTTGAATATGCAGGCTTTATACCACCTGACACACAATCTGCAGATGTGTCCTGATAGATAGCGATGTTTTATGGTTTCAAAGGTACTATTAACAAATACCTCCAGCAGTTTGGCTAATTTATGTAATTTTCAAATAGTTTTAACAGTTCCATATGCAGAATATATCTGCTTGAGTGATTACTCCATTACCTAGACCAATAGTCTTTAGAATCTTTAAGTCTAAGTTCTGATGCAAGTGTGATAAATCTAAAACCTGCACATTATTCTGAAAATCTGTGTCTTTTAATTCTGTATTTTTTAAAACTGATTAGGTCAGGTAATTTCTTAACCGTGCTGTTCCAGAAACAGCATGGAGCAGATAATTTAGACAGAGTACAAACCATTAACCCTGCCTATTTTTCATCCTTATCTCTCTATGCAGTGATGGTAAAATTACACTGCTTATTACCTATGCTTTTTATCTTATGAACTGGTGTCTCCTTGAACCTTGATGTCTCTCTCTCTCTCTCTCTCATAGCAAATTAAACTTGTTTTGTTGTCCAGTGATGTAAATCTTTAAACATTGTACTGTTGAGTCCATTTTTGTTGTATACTTTATCAAGCATGATGGCTATTTTCTGAAGACTAACTGAAATCAGCACCAGGGATAACTATAACTGGTCTTGAAGCATAATTACCATATACTGTATTAACTCATGTCTGCAAATTTTCAACTAGAATTGTTAATTTTATTTACGTTTTTAATTTTTATGTGCTGTAATAGATGTCTGCCTCTTACATTTCTGTTTTTCAATATCCTGTAAATATTTATTAACTATAATAGTTTCCTAAAACCTATGCTTTCAGTATTTCAGATCTATAACTTTGCATACTCTGTCAGTGTCCTTTTAACTTTATCACTAATATACAGTAATTATATAAAATGCACTGTAATCTGTAAATTAATTAACAAATTAAGCTTGCCTGTTATGCCGTGAGTATACTGAATAACTATTACTACCTGTTTTTTGATAAGTAATTTTTCATAAGCTTGTTGCAAATAATTGTCACTTTAACGTTAAAACTAATGACTGAATACAAATAACTTTACCCTTAAACTAATGACTGAATTATGTGAATTTTTGTAATTGCATGTTCTCAGTATGAATGTTATAGTCTGAAATCTGACTGAAATGTGCTGTGCTGAACTCATAACTGAGTATGAATGTCATTCTGAAACATGACTGAAATTTACATTGTTATATTCTGAAATTTGACTGAAATGTATAATACTGAATGCATAACTGAGTATGAATGTCATATTCTGAACCTTGCCTGAAATTTACATTATACTGAACATTTAAAATAGCTGTGTATATTCTGGAACCTAACTAAACTAATATTAAATGAATATTTTTTGCCAGTTTTACCTAAACACAGATAAAAGCATAACTGAAAACTGGTAAGCGTTGTATTCTGGAAACTAAACTATTAGTACCTTTTACTGTCAGTATTGTCTGAACATAGATAAAAACATAAACTGAGAACTAGTACTGTTCTACAATTGCCTGAAAATATGAGAACATTTACATACTTTACTGTAATTTACACAGATTCTGTTTGACTTGTGCACCACAGCCCTTGAGAAGTTTAGGGCTTACTCTGCATTGTCCTATTCGCTGGCATTGGAGACTGTTTGTAATGTCCATGTGTCCTTTTCTGCTTCCCTTTTTTTTAAGTCCTTCCAAACTTCCCCTTTTCCATCTCTTGTGCAAGGCTGGGTGAGTCATCAATCCTGGAAATTATTTCTGCAAAAGAGACACACGCACACACGCACACACACACACACACACACACACACACACACACACACACACACACACACACACACTCCTCAACATAACATTTGTAGCTTTAACAATTCTAAACTGATAGCATTACTTGTTGCCCTGACTTTGCATGAAATAAACATATACTGCTAATAAATAATTTTAAGTCCGTAAGCAAACTGATAGTCCTATAGTAAACTAAACCAATATTACTAATGCATTCTTGCAAGTCTGTAACAGAACTAATAATATACTACAGTGAAATGGAGAGGCCATAACTTTATTATTAAATCAAATGAAAACCTCAGTGGCATTGTTTTTTCCTGTCATAACCTCAAATAAAACTAAAGTAGTAATCTTACACTTTATTAATATTTCAGCATTTTTTGCATTTCTGCACCTCTATAAAAATTAATCTTAACTGTTGGACTTTCAGTGTTTACTTTCATGACCCGCAGGTCCTAACATACAGTTCTGTGTGTGAAACTCCACCCACTGTCGTAACATAGTTGTTCCTTTAGTTGACATTTATTTCTTTCAGTACTACTGAATGCTGCAAGAATTTATCATTACTGTCTACAATTGTCTTGGATACATGGTAAAAATTGTAACTGCATAAACTGTTGATAAGAATATTAAATTGATCTTTCCCATACTGTATTATTTTATTTTACATTTGTTGACCGGGATAGTCCGACTGGATTCATTTCTATTTTCAGAGTAGGCCCAGGGAGAAAAGCTCCAAGATAAGCAGTTAAGATTACAGATGCAATATATACAGTGGTTACATACTTAAGTTATACAAATTCCATGGTTAGACATAATCCCGGGTGTAAATCCGGGTTAAGTAATACAACTAAGCTAAATTATAGTTATTAACTCATAGTAATAAAGGAAGAAAACTTGTGGTAGTGGAGTAAACTCTCCTCCAAATGTATCCCAATAAAAAAACTAAACAATGGTAAAAGTCAGATACGAAGGAGAGAACATAGCATGTAGATAAATCAATCACCTCTGAGCATATAGTAATAAAATAAAAACGTGACGTTTATTGAGTAAGCGCTTTCACCCACTTGGCTTCATCAGACTCATGGATATAAAACAGGAAATTAAAACAGTGCTTAAATATACATCCTGGGCGGGAGATATAACTCCACCCTATCTATTAAACAATTAAAAATATTTAAAACTAATTAAGTCACTACAACTCAGCAAGAGATTCCAATTGAAAGAAACACTACTGAGTTATAAAAACAACCACAAAGCATAACATGAGTGAGACATTAAACTGCCAGATAGAATAGTTCACACAGTAAAATGCATGACCAAATAACAAGCTTAGAAATAAATGAGACAGCATACTGTGAAGACAGCATGCTGTTAAAACAACAACAATAAACAGAAATAATTATTCTTCTTTAAAACTAAGACTAAACAATTGAACATACCAAACTTGGAACTGTGTACCTGTTAAAATGCTTTTAATCTCCTCATCCTTAAGAATGGTTTAACAGACAGTTTAGCGTTCAAACCTGGGGTACGCCTGATCTGAGCTTGATAATCCACATGTTCTCTCTACCTTCTGTATGCATTCTTATGTCTCCTCCCCTGATGTTCACCTGCATCTGTTCTAAAATCCTAAAGGTAAAAGTATGTGTGGAGTCAGTTTCAAGAACATGTTTGGCAAGTGCATTACTACTGTGTCGCATCCTAATCGCATATAAGTGCTCTCGTATTCTGTCTTTCAGATATCTATTGGTTTTCCCAATGTAAAATGATGAACATTTTCCACATGTGGCAATGTACACCACATTAGCTGATAAACAATTACCATGAGCTTTCAAATGATAAGTATAATGATTAACTGGGTGAACAAAAGTCACTTCACTACTGATGAATGAACAGAAATTGCATTTACCACATTTTCGAGTTCCAGACAGACTGTTAGTGGATGACTTCCTTAATCTCTCTTTATCACACAGTATCCTCTTCAGGTTTTTCTTATTTTGTACCTAAAGCACGGAATATCACCTACCCTTTCCTTAACATGGGTATCAACCGTGAGGACATTCCAATGTTTTTGAACTACTTCCTAATTCTCCAAGCATCAGTGGTATAAAACATGGTAAATGCTTCACCACTTGATGTATAAGTGCTAGGTGCTGTAGGTTCATTACTAATGTTCTCCTGATGTGAAAAATAGGGTGCTGCTCTGTCTTGCCTGGATCCCTGAACACTATCAAATCCTTCATAATCTCAATGTTGTTGTAACAACGTTGAGATAGTCGAGTATACAGGTCATCAAGGTCCTGTATAAATCCCTGTGAAGTAGGGTTATACCTAGAGGCCCTCATTGCCTGTCCTTTAACAATATTCCTGTAAACAAACTGTGGATGCATGCTGCTACGATGTAACAGTGTGTTAATGTGACACTTCTTCCTAAATACACCAGTATTCACAAGTCCATTGGGTAATTTCTCAACAAATACATCAAGAAAAGTAATTCTGGTTGCAGATGCCTCATGACTAAACTTAATGTAGGTGGTGGCATTGTTCAGCTGTTCAACAAAAACATTCATCTGGTGTATGGAACCTCTCCAAATAAAGAAGAGGTCATCTACAAAGCGCTTATAGAACACAATGTGTTCCAAAAAGCCTGGCAGGGTATACATAAAAGTATTCTCCCATTCTGCCATAAACAAGTTGGCGTAGCTATTGGCACACGAGGTGCCCATAGCTACGCCATCTCTTTGTAAAAAGCACCTATCCTGAAAGCAAAAAACATTATTGTGCAATACAACCTCTAACAATGAAATAATTAACATGATCTTAGATTCAGAGAACTCAGTCACCCTGTGTAAATGTTTGGTTATAAAATCAACACCAACATTGTTCGGAATTACTGTGAATAACGATTTCACATCCATAGTCAAAAAAATGAGATCTAATGTGTCTGTTACATCCTTCAGGCAGTCATACAATTCAATTAGGAACTGTTTCGTATCCCTCAGAATGAATTTATTCATGTTCACAACTGGCCTTAAGTTGTGCTCTATATAGATTGAAGATGGTTCAGTGATCCATCCCCTCCCCGCTACTATTGGTCGGAGCGGGGGATCTGTCACATTCTTGTGTATCTTGGGGAGTCCACTGATCAAAGGTATCAATGGTGACTTGACATCAAGAAATGAAAAAAGGTGATTGTCTATGACGTGGCTATTTAAAAGACCCAATAAAAATCCATTCACCCTATGAAGAAAAACTTTCACTAGATCTATATCCAGTTGTTGGTAAAACAATGTGTCTCCAAGCATATTTAACATTCTATTGGTATAGTCTTCATGGCCCAGAATAACAATGCCCCTCCTTTATCAGCCGGTCTAATACATATGGAGGGATCATTAGACAAACCTCTTAAAGCTCTATTTTCTTTATAGGTGAGGTTATATTTTCTCAATGTGTGTTGATGCTCACCATCCCTCATCCTGTATAAATCATCTTCAACCAACTGGCTGAAAGCAGACAACAAGGGATGCACGGGGGGAGTGAACGAGCTTGGACGATGAAAATTGAAATGGGTAACACTTCACTGCTCTCTAAAGTATAATTTCAGAGATAAATTACGCACATATACCTTGAAGTCCCTTATCGCCTCTTCAAAAACACTACTTGCAGTGGGTATAATAGAGAGACCCCAAGATAGAAGTGATAACTCATCATTATTGAGTGTACTATGGGAGAGGTTGAAAATTAAGGTTTCCTTTCCCTTTGTTCTCCCACATTTTCTTTATATTCCTGTTCAAGGTTGTTCAACGATAGCTTCCGCTTCTGTCCCCTGCTCAATGATCTCGCCCTGCCCCTTGTAATCCACTCTGATCGGAAAAGGGTGTCTTGAATCATAAATAGGAGCATTCTCAGACCGACGTGGAAGCTGTACCCTGTGTATGTGAAAAGATTGTGAGGAGGTATTGATCTTGCTCCTCACTACTGGTTGTAGCTTATCAGTTGTACCAGTGTGACAACCTGTATTATGTTCTACAATTATAACATCAGAGGTACAAACACTAACTGCACTCATATCAGAGCCATTCGCATTCATCTTAGTGGTAGAAACACCTACTGGTGATTGCAGTGTGGTAAACTAAACTTTGTGGCTTAATCACACATTCTTCACCAACAACAACATCGGATAATTGAACATGTGGGGATGGTCTACTGCCAGCTGCTAGAGTATTATAGACCCGTGCCCCATCATTAATTAAATCAACATGTAAAGCATCAGAAACATCAGGAACATTGTTAACTTTGTCAACTGCAACATTGTTCACATTATTAACATTAGTGCTCATTGTCTGTGGCCAAGTGAAGATATGGCCTAATCTGAAGTCAGTTAAGTCTCTCTGCAGCTTGTGTCGCTTCTGTGAAAGAAGCTGCTCATATTGGTTGACATTGTCCAATAAACTACTGAAACTGTTCTCTAAAATAGTCGTTGGAAAGCTGTCATAAAGTTTCTTCTGTTGGTCTGAGATCAGCGATCTCAGCGACTCTAGAGGAGAGAAAAGTTATTCAACAACTGCATATACTTATAACTAACCTCTAGATTCAATTGTTGCCATTGAAAGAGTAATTCGGATAGAGAGTGCCAGTAGTCGGCATTTTCAGCACACGAGACCTCTCGACGACTTTCCTCTGTATACAAACGTCAAAATGCTGGCGTTGTGTTTGAAGACGTTTTAGTTTCAGGAAGTCATTCTCGATCTTGTTGAGAGCTGTACGGAGCTCTTCCCTATTGTATGTTACATCCGTGTGTCCAATCCTCGCAATTTTCCTCAAACAGTGCTAGAGGGTTAGCACTTTCACGTAGGCACGCATTGAAGCGTTCAGTTAAAGGCATCACAACATTCGAATTCCTCATTGGTTCCTTGATAGTATACGGCAGTTCAATCTGCTCCGGTACTCCTTCTGCCATGTCTCCACTGGTAAATATAACGTAGTGATAAAGGAAGAAACTTGTGGTAGTGGAGTAAACTCTCTCCAAATGTATCCCAATAAAAGAACTAAACAATGATAAAAGTCAGATACGAAGGAGAGAACATAGCATGTAGATAAATCAATCACCTCTGAGCATTTAGTAATAAGATAAAACGTGACGCTTATTGAGTAAGCGCTTTCACCCACTTGGCTTCATCAGACTCATGGATATAAAACAGGAAATTAAAACAGTGCTTAAATATACATCCTGGAGATATAACTCCACCCTATCTATTAAACAATTAAAAATATTTAAAACTAATTAAGTCACTACAACTCAGCAAGAGATTCCAATTGAAAGAAACACTACTGAGTTATAAAACAACCACAAAGCATAACATGAGTGAGACATTAAACTGCCAGATAGAATAGTTCACACAGTAAAATGCATGACCAAATAACAAGCTTAGAATAAATGAGACAGCATACTGTGAAGACAGCATGCTGTTAAAACAACAACAATAAACAGAAATAATTATTCTTCTTTAAAACTAAGACTAAACAATTGAACATACCAAACTTGGAACTGTGTACCTGTTAAAATGCTTTTAATCTCCTCATCCTTAAGAATGGTTTAACAGACAGTTTAGCTCAAACCTGGGGTACGCCTGATCTGAGCTTGATAATCCACATGTTCTCTCTACCTTCTGTATGCATTCTTATGTCTCCTCCCTGATGTTCACCTGCATCTGTTCTAAAATCCTAAAGGTAAAAGTATGTGTGGAGTCAGTTTCAAGAACATGTTTGGCAAGTGCATTACTACTGTGTCGCATCCTAATCGCATATAAGTGCTCTCGTATTCTGTCTTTCAGATATCTATTGGTTTTCCCAATGTAAAATGATGAACATTTTCCACATGTGGCAATGTACACCACATTAGCTGATAAACAATTACTATGAGCTTTCAAATGATAAGTATAATGATTAACTGGGTGAACAAAAGTCACTTCACTACTGATGAATGAACAGAAATTGCATTTACCACATTTTCGAGTTCCAGACAGACTGTTAGTGGATGACTTCCTTAATCTCTTTATCACACAGTATCCTCTTCAGGTTTTTCTTATTTTTGTACCTAAAGCACGGAATATCACCTACCCTTTCCTTAACATGGGTATCAACCGTGAGGACATTCCAATGTTTTTGAACTACTTCCTAATTCTCCAAGCATCAGTGGTATAAAACATGGTAAATGCTTCACCACTTGATGTATAAGTGCTAGGTGCTGTAGGTTCATTACTAATGTTCTCCTGATGTGAAAAATAGGGTGCTGCTCTGTCTTGCCTGGATCCCTGAACACTATCAAATCCTTCATAATCTCAATGTTGTTGTAACAACGTTGAGATAGTCGAGTATACAGGTCATCAAGGTCCTGTATAAATCCCTGTGAAGTAGGGTTATACCTAGAGGCCCTCATTGCCTGTCCTTTAACAATATTCCTGTAAACAAACTGTGGATGCATGCTGCTACGATGTAACAGTGTGTTAATGTGACACTTCTTCCTAAATACACCAGTATTCACAAGTCCATTGGGTAATTTCTCAACAAATACATCAAGAAAAGTAATTCTGGTTGCAGATGCCTCATGACTAAACTTAATGTAGGTGGTGGCATTGTTCAGCTGTTCAACAAAAACATTCATCTGGTGTATGGAACCTCTCCAAATAAAGAAGAGGTCATCTACAAAGCGCTTATAGAACACAATGTGTTCCAAAAAGCCTGGCAGGGTATACATAAAAGTATTCTCCCATTCTGCCATAAACAAGTTGGCGTAGCTATTGGCACACGAGGTGCCCATAGCTACGCCATCTCTTGAGAAAATATAACCTCACCTATAAAGAAAATAGAGCTTTAAGAGGTTTGTCTAATGATCCCTCCATATGTATTAGACCGGCTGATAAAGGAGGGGGCATTGTTATTCTGGGCCATGAAGACTATACCAATAGAATGTTAAATATGCTTGGAGACACATTGTTTTACCAACAACTGGATATAGATCTAGTGAAAGTTTTTCTTCATAGGGTGAATGGATTTTTATTGGGTCTTTTAAATAGCCACGTCATAGACAATCACCTTTTTCATTTCTTGATGTCAAGTCACCATTGATACCTTTGATCAGTGGACTCCCAAGATACACAAGAATGTGACAGATCCCCGCTCACCAATAGTAGCGGGAGGGATGGATCACTGAACCATCTTCAATCTATATAGAGCACAACTTAAGGCCAGTTGTGAACATGAATAAATTCATTCTGAGGGATACGAAACAGTTCCTAATTGAATTGTATGACTGCCTGAAGGATGTAAGAGACACATTAGATCTCATTTTTTGACTATGGATGTGAAATCGTTATTCACAGTAATTCGAACAATGTTGGTGTTGATTTTATAACCAAACATTTACACAGGGTGACTGAGTTCTCTGAATCTAAGATCATGTTAATTATTTCATTGTTAGAGGTTGTATTGCACAATAACTTTTTTTGTTTTCAGGATAGGTCCTTTTCTCTAAGAGATGGCGTAGCTATGGGCACCTCGTGTGCCAATAGCTACGCCAACTTGTTTATGGCAGAATGGGAGAATACTTTTATGTATACCCTGCCAGGCTTTTGGAACACATTGTGTTCTATAAGCTTTGTAGATGACCTCTTCTTTATTTGGAGAGGTTCCATACACCAGATGAATGTTTTTGTTGAACAGCTGAACAATGCCACCACCTACATTAAGTTTAGTCATGAGGCATCTGCAACCAGAATTACTTTTCTTGATGTATTTGTTGAGAAATTACCCAATGGACTTGTGAATACTGGTGTATTTAGGAAGAAGTGTCACATTAACACACTGTTACATCGTAGCAGCATGCATCCACAGTTTGTTTACAGGAATATTGTTAAAGGACAGGCAATGAGGGCCTCTAGGTATAACCCTACTTCACAGGGATTTATACAGGACCTTGATGACCTGTATATGACTATCTCAACGTTGTTACAACAACATTGAGATTATGAAGGGATTTGATAGTGTTCAGGGATCCAGGCAAGACAGAGCAGCACCCTATTTTTCACATCAGGAGAACATTAGTAATGAACCTACAGCACCTAGCACTTATACATCAAGTGGTGAAGCATTTACCATGTTTTATACCACTGATGCTTGGAGAATTAGGAAGTAGTTCAAAACATTGGAATGTCCTCACGGTTGATACCCATGTTAAGGAAAGGGTAGGTGATATTCCGTGCTTTAGGTACAAAAATAAGAAAACCTGAAGAGGATACTGTGTGATAAAGAGAGATTAAGGAAGTCATCCACTAACAGTCTGTCTGGAACTCGAAAATGTGGTAAATGCAATTTCTGTTCATTCATCAGTAGTGAAGTGACTTTTGTTCACCCAGTTAATCATTATACTTATCATTTGAAAGCTCATGGTAATTGTTTATCAGCTAATGTGGTGTACATTGCCACATGTGGAAAATGTTCATCATTTTACATTGGGAAAACCAATAGATATCTGAAAGACAGAATACGAGAGCACTTATATGATTAGGATGCTACACAGTAGTAATGCACTTGCCAAACATGTTCTTGAAACTGACTCCACACATACTTTTACCTTTAGGATTTTAGTACAGATGCAGTTGAACATCAGGCAAGGAGAGATAAGAATGCATACAGCAGGTAGAGAGAACATGTGGATTATCAAGCTCAGATCAGACGTTCCCCAGGTTTGAACGCTAAACTGTCTGTTAAACCATTCTTAAGGATGAGGAGATTAAAAGCATTTTAACAGGTACACAGTTCCAAGTTTGGTATGTTCAATTGTTTAGTCTTAGTTTTAAAGAAGAATAATTATTTCTGTTTATTGTTGTTGTTTTAACAGCATGCTGTCTTCACAGTATGCTGTCTCATTTATTTCTAAGCTTGTTATTTGGTCATGCATTTTACTGTGTGAACTATTCTATCTGGCAGTTTAATGTCTCACTCATGTTATGCTTTGTGGTTGTTTTATAACTCAGTAGTGTTTCTTTCAATTGGAATCTCTTGCTGAGTTGTAGTGACTTAATTAGTTTTAAATATTTTTAATTGTTTAATAGATAGGGTGGAGTTATATCTCCCGCCCAGGATGTATATTTAAGCACTGTTTTAATTTCCTGTTTTATATCCATGAGTCTGATGAAGCCAAGTGGGTGAAAGCGCTTACTCAATAAACGTCACGTTTTTATTTTATTACTATATGCTCAGAGGTGATTGATTTATCTACATGCTATGTTCTCTCCTTCGTATCTGACTTTTACCATTGTTTAGTTTTTTTATTGGGATACATTTGGAGGAGAGTTTACTCCACTACCACAAGTTTTCTTCCTTTATCACTACGTTATATTTACCAGTGGAAATGAAAGCCTGCAAGCTGGACCAAATGAACTTTAAAAACACAAAACGGCAGCAATCCAAACAAGCACACTGCCTCTTCACACAGTTGATTCAGCACAATAAGTGAATGCCAAAAAACGAAGATAAAAACCAGATGCCTTTAATACGGTTTAGCGCTTTCACTCGATAACCGAGCTTCCTCAGAACAACTTACAAAAATAAAAGCACTCTTTAAATAGGATGTTTGGCGCCAAAATACGAAGTAATTAATCAATTAACAATAAAAGCTATAAAGCACAAATATGCTGGATATAAAATGTTTAAATATGAGAAATACGAGAAAATGTATATACAATCACTTTATAATGAACAATATGCATAAAATGTAACCTAATGATGGATTTTATCCATTTTTCTACTACCTATTTTCCTTTCATTATTAGATACTGCATTTAATTTATATACAAAAGTGGTTTTATGGAGACATAATCATTTATTCCAGGGGTGAAGTCGCATCCAGATAGACTTGCCACCAAAGTTCTCTATATGATAGAAAATTTTATAATCTCCCTCTAGGATTATATATGATGCGCTCCAAAATCATAAAGCTAAAAGTATGTTCCTACCAAATTGAATAATGTGTTTTGACAAAGCATTTCTTGTATCTCCCTTCTTATACAGTATAAATGTGAATAGATTCGTTGTTCGAACTGCCTTTCGGTTTTACCTATGTAATAGGCGTCACAGCCTGAACACACTGCAACATATACTAGCATAGTACTTCTACAATTACCCTTCCCAGAAAATATTTTTACTTGCTTATAGTTATTTAAAGTTATGCTGTTATTTTCATTAATCACGTAACACTGATTACAATTTCCACATTTTGTCGTGTGTGTCACCTTATTTTGTCCCATGTTGTGGCTTATTACTTTTTGCTCTCTAAAATACTCTTAATATTACTGCCCATCTTATATACATAGTTGGGGCTCTTACCTACTATTTCCACTAACTCTTGTGAATTGGTCAAAATGTACCAGTTCTTGTTCACTATTTCCTTTATAATCTTGCTAAACATTCCATATTCTATAATAAGGGCTCTACTAAATGATTTCTCTCCAAGAACCACATAATTGTCCACTGTGTCATTAGTCACATTTGTGTTTTGCTGATGTATAGATGAGTTAAGTATATATGTTCCTAATAATGGACTATACTTTTTCCCCCATTGTTTTGTAACATAACTTGTAACATCTTCCATAAGCTTGATGTCATAGCCTCTATCCTTAAATAGAGTGATTATGTACTCAACTTCTTTTAACATATCTACATATCTGGAGGTCATCCTCACGGCCCTAATGACCTGCCCTTTAAAGATATTTCTTTTCATTCTAGCTGGATGACAACTACTATAATCCAAGTATGTATTACTGAATGTTGGTTTTCTATAGATTATAGATTTGAAACCTTCCTTATCATGGGAAACATAGGTGTCTAAGTAAGGTACACCTACATTACTTGTAATAGAGGTGAACTTTAAGTAGGTACTACTAGTATTGAGATAAATGGTGAACTTCTCAAAAGTTGTTTCATCTCCCTTCCAAAGGATGTATATATCGTCCAAATATCGGGAATAGTAGCTAATGTACTTATAATAGTCACTGTAAAGCACATGTTGTTCCTCCCAATCCAGCATAACCATATTGGCGAACATGGTGCACATGTTGCACCCATGGCTACTTTGGTTTGCCTAAAAATTTCCCCTTCATAGAATATAAAATTATTCTCTAGGACTATACTCATTAGTTCTACTAACAGGGAGATTTTATCCCAGTTAAAATTGGTGTGTTTACGTAAGCTTCGGCTAAACGCCTCTATACCCTCATCCATAGGGATACAGCTAAATAGATCTACTACGTCAATAGAACTATACATCATGTCAGTGCTGAAACTGCTGACGGGGTAGTTGCGTAAAAACTCCCAGGAATCTTTGACAAGATGTCCTATGTCATTATAAATATGTTTCAAAGTTGTATCTATATATACACCTAGAGGGAAAGTTTTAGAATTACTTCCCGAAATAATTGGACGGAAGGGTGGATTTCTATGATCCTTATGTACCTTAGGTATGCCAACTATCGTGGGTAAAATAGGGAATTCCACACTAAGATATTCAAAAAGTTCTTCATTAATTCTATTTTCTAATAAGTATTCATTCAAATACATATCTATTCTACTGTAAGCCAAATTGACTTCATTAATAGAGGCCACGGAATAGTTTCCAGTGTTGTGTAAGATGTTATGTATGTTTGTACTATAGGTGGTGGCATCATAAAAAACGATGCCACCACCCTTGTCAGGTTTCATAACCCTGACTGACTTATCTTGCTTTAAATTATTCAAGGTTGTAATTTCTTCATTGGAAAGGTTAATTTGTTGTCGATATTTCTTATCATTCTTGCTAATATTGTACAGTTCCTTTGTAACTCCTTGTTCAAAAGCTGTCACCACAGGGTTACTTATAGGAATAAAGGTACTTTTTTTCTTTAATATAGTTTTGTCAAGTGCTATATCACTATCTTCCTTACTATTGAACATAACAGCTAAATTTAATTTACGTGTATATTTCTTAAGTTCAAATATATTGTCTACCACCCGATATTTAGGTGTGGGTATGAATTTCAGACCTTTTGACAGGAGGCTAAAATGAGCCTTTTCCAGGTTAATATTGCTGTAATTAAATATCTTAAAGCTTTTATATTCACTAATGACCTCATCAATTTTATGTATATCTTCTTGAGGGGCCTCATTATTTAATACGGGGGTGAGTGTTGATATTTCTTCCTCCATTTTGCCCCTTTTGTCCATTTTCCCTGAAATTTTCTTTCTTCTGAATGATGAAAATCCTGTTGATTTCTATCTATCATACCTTCACCTTGCCCTACCTCCTCGTGTGGATATCTATTCTTATACTCTTTGCTAATATTCCAATTATAGCTAACATGTCTCTTGTATTGATCTTTGTCCCTATTCAATTTCCTTAACTTATGCTCATAAGCCTTTTTAGCTCTTTCATCCGCTAATGTATATTGTTTTAAATACAATTTCTCCCACTGGGGAAACAGTAAATCAGAGGTGATAATACTATTCAAATGTTCCACATCATCTATGCATTTGCAGAGCTTAACATCATTATGCTTAATTAAAAGTTTTATATACTCCAGTCCAAACGAATCAAACAAACAGTTAAATTCATTTTCTACATTTTCATCTATCTCAATGCCCAATGGTCGTTTAAAAAACCTTAGGCCCATTGGAATAATATTCAATGTTATACACTGATTTAAATAAGCATTGTCTAATTTCAATGCGTTAATGCTGTTAAGCTTTTTGCCAAAAAGGTAGATGTTATCACGTAATGTTCCATTTTCTCCTTCTCCGTTTCTCATAGTTTTCGTGATATTATTGTTGTCAAAACAACAATCAATTTTAATAAAATCTTGTAATGCATGTTCGATATTATTATTGTCTTTATCCATAACAGAAAGTTTATTAGTTTTAGCAAAAACAGTACCTTTACTTTTAGTCGTTTCTTTGGTTGTTTGTGCGTAAGTACGCACTTGTGTATTCTTAGGTTTAGTACCAGTTCTCCTCATCTCATCGGTGTAATTACCGAATGAGAAATCAAAAGTAAAGTCCGAATTATTCCTGTAGTAATCCAAGGAACCCTCAGCAGTCGGCATATCTATACCTCCTCTACCCGTACCTCGTCCTTGTCCGTTAGGTATCTCGGGTGAGGAAGTAGAAGCTGGCTCCGCGCTGGTTACGTCATTGACGTGATGAGGTGTCTGCTCTTGTACAGGTTCTTCAAGCGAACCCCTTATGACGCCGATGTTAGATTTAATAACCTCCGAAGTAATAGCAACATTTTTAGAGTCCTTTTCGGCTGCCAATTGGCCGAACAATTGCAAAATTTTGGCCACCTCCCCGCGCAAAGAAGAAACTTCAGCTTTCAGCATAAGTAAATCCTTGCTATGGTCAGGCGAGGTGTCACCGTCTGAACTGTGTGAATTCTCCATACAACAACAGAAATAAAAGCCTGCAAGCTGGACCAAATGAACTTTAAAACACAAAACGGCAGCAATCCAAACAAGCACACTGCCTCTTCACACAGTTGATTCAGCACAATAAGTGAATGCCAAAAAACGAAGATAAAAACCAGATGCCTTTAATACGGTGGTTTAGCTTTCACTCGATAACCGAGCTTCCTCAGAACAACTTACAAAAATAAAAGCACTCTTTAAATAGGATGTTTGGCGCCAAAATACAAGTAATTAATCAATTAACAATAAAAGCTATAAAGCACAAATATGCTGGATATAAAATGTTTAAATATGAGAAATACGAGAAAATGTATATACAATCACTTTATAATGAACAATATGCATAAAATGTAACCTAATGATGGATTTTATCCATTTTTTCTACTACCTATTTTCCTTTCATTATTAGATACTGCATTTAATTTATATACAAAAGTGGTTTTATGGAGACATAATCATTTATTCCAGGGGGTGAAGTCGCATCCGTATAGACTTGCCACCAAAGTTCTCTATATGATAGAAAATTTTTATAATCTCCCCCTCTAGGATTATATATGATGCGCTCCAAAATCATAAAGCTAAAAGTATGTTCCCTACCAAATTGAATAATGTGTTTTGACAAAGCATTTCTTGTATCTCCCTTCTTTATACAGTATAAATGTGAATAGATTCGTTGCCTGAACTGCCTTTCGGTTTTACCTATGTAATAGGCGTCACAGCCTGAACACACTGCAACATATACTAGCATAGTACTTCTACAATTACCCTTCCCAGAAAATACCCGTACCCGTATTAAATAATGAGGCCCCTCAAGAAGATATACATAAAATTGATGAGGTCATTAGTGAATATAAAAGCTTTAAGATATTTAATTACAGCAATATTAACCTGGAAAAGGCTCATTTCAGCCTCCTGTCAAAAGGTCTGAAATTCATACCCACACCTAAATATCGGGTGGTAGACAATATATTTGAACTTAAGAAATATACACGTAAATTAAATTTAGCTGTTATGTTCAATAGTAAGGAAGATAGTGATATAGCACTTGACAAAACTATATTAAAGAAAAAAAGTACCTTTATTCCTATAAGTAACCCTGTGGTGACAGCTTTTGAACAAGGAGTTACAAAGGAACTGTACAATATTAGCAAGAATGATAAGAAATATCGACAACAAATTAACCTTTCCAATGAAGAAATTACAACCTTGAATAATTTAAAGCAAGATAAGTCAGTCAGGGTTATGAAACCTGACAAGGGTGGTGGCATCGTTTTTTATGATGCCACCACCTATAGTACAAACATACATAACATCTTACACAACACTGGAAACTATTCCGTGGCCTCTATTAATGAAGTCAATTTGGCTTACAGTAGAATAGATATGTATTTGAATGAATACTTATTAGAAAATAGAATTAATGAAGAACTTTTTGAATATCTTAGTGTGGAATTCCCTATTTTACCCACGATAGTTGGCATACCTAAGGTACATAAGGATCACAGAAATCCACCCTTCCGTCCAATTATTTCGGGAAGTAATTCTAAAACTTTCCCTCTAGGTGTATATATAGATACAACTTTGAAACATATTTATAATGACATAGGACATCTTGTCAAAGATTCCTGGGAGTTTTTACGCAACTACCCCGTCAGCAGTTTCAGCACTGACATGATGTATAGTTCTATTGACGTAGTAGATCTATTTAGCTGTATCCCTATGGATGAGGGTATAGAGGCGTTTAGCCGAAGCTTACGCAAACACACCAATTTTAACTGGGATAAAATCTCCCTGTTAGTAGAACTAATGAGTATAGTCCTAGAGAATAATTTTATATTCTATGAAGGGGAAATTTTTAGGCAAACCAAAGACGTAGCCATGGGTGCAGCATGTGCACCCATGTTCGCCAATATGGTTATGCTGGATTGGGAGGAACAACATGTGCTTTACAGTGACTATTATAAGTACATTAGCTACTATTCCCGATATTTGGACGATATATACATCCTTTGGAAGGGAGATGAAACAACTTTTGAGAAGTTCACCATTTATCTCAATACTAGTAGTACCTACTTAAAGTTCACCTCTATTACAAGTAATGTAGGTGTACCTTACTTAGACACCTATGTTTCCCATGATAAGGAAGGTTTCAAATCTATAATCTATAGAAAACCAACATTCAGTAATACATACTTGGATTATAGTAGTTGTCATCCAGCTAGAATGAAAAGAAATATCTTTAAAGGGCAGGTCATTAGGGCCGTGAGGATGACCTCCAGATATGTAGATATGTTAAAAGAAGTTGAGTACATAATCACTCTATTTAAGGATAGAGGCTATGACATCAAGCTTATGGAAGATGTTACAAGTTATGTTACAAAACAATGGGGGAAAAAGTATAGTCCATTATTAGGAACATATATACTTAACTCATCTATACATCAGCAAAACACAAATGTGACTAATGACACAGTGGACAATTATGTGGTTCTTGGAGAGAAATCATTTAGTAGAGCCCTTATTATAGAATATGGAATGTTTAGCAAGATTATAAAGGAAATAGTGAACAAGAACTGGTACATTTTGACCAATTCACAAGAGTTAGTGGAAATAGTAGGTAAGAGCCCCAACTATGTATATAAGATGGGCAGTAATATTAAGAGTATTTTAGAGAGCAAAAAAGTAATAAGCCACAACATGGGACAAAATAAGGTGACACACACGACAAAATGTGGAAATTGTAATCAGTGTTACGTGATTAATGAAAATAACAGCATAACTTTAAATAACTATAAGCAAGTAAAAATATTTTCTGGGAAGGGTAATTGTAGAAGTACTATGCTAGTATATGTTGCAGTGTGTTCAGGCTGTGACGCCTATTACATAGGTAAAACCGAAAGGCAGTTCAGGCAACGAATCTATTCACATTTATACTGTATAAAGAAGGGAGATACAAGAAATGCTTTGTCAAAACACATTATTCAATTTGGTAGGGAACATACTTTTAGCTTTATGATTTTGGAGCGCATCATATATAATCCTAGAGGGGGAGATTATAAAAATTTTCTATCATATAGAGAACTTTGGTGGCAAGTCTATACGGATGCGACTTCACCCCCTGGAATAAATGATTATGTCTCCATAAAACCACTTTTGTATATAAATTAAATGCAGTATCTAATAATGAAAGGAAAATAGGTAGTAGAAAAAATGGATAAAATCCATCATTAGGTTACATTTTATGCATATTGTTCATTATAAAGTGATTGTATATACATTTTCTCGTATTTCTCATATTTAAACATTTTATATCCAGCATATTTGTGCTTTATAGCTTTTATTGTTAATTGATTAATTACTTCGTATTTTGGCGCCAAACATCCTATTTAAAGAGTGCTTTTATTTTTGTAAGTTGTTCTGAGGAAGCTCGGTTATCGAGTGAAAGCGCTAAACCGTATTAAAGGCATCTGGTTTTTATCTTCGTTTTTTGGCATTCACTTATTGTGCTGAATCAACTGTGTGAAGAGGCAGTGTGCTTGTTTGGATTGCTGCCGTTTTGTGTTTTTAAAGTTCATTTGGTCCAGCTTGCAGGCTTTCATTTCTGTTGTTGTATGGAGAATTCACACAGCTCAGACGGTGACACCTCGCCTGATTATAGCAAGGATTTACTTATGCTGAAAGCTGAAGTTTCTTCTTTGCGCGGGGAGGTGGCCAAAATTTTGCAATTGTTCGGCCAATTGGCAGCCGAAAAGGACTCTAAAAATGTTGCTACTACTTCGGAAGTTATTAAAAATAACATCGGCGTCATAAGGGGTTCGCTTGAAGAACCTGTACAAGAGCAGACACCTCATCACGTCAATGACGTAACCAGCGCGGAGCCAGCTTCTACTTCCTCACCCGAGATACCTAACGGACAAGGACGAGGTACGGGTAGAGGAGGTATAGATATGCCGACTGCTGAGGGTTCCTTGGATTACTACAGGAATAATTCGGACTTTACTTTTGATTTCTCATTCGGTAATTACACCGATGAGATGAGGAGAACTGGTACTAAACCTAAGAATACACAAGTGCGTACTTACGCACAAACAACCAAAGAAACGACTAAAAGTAAAGGTACTGTTTTTGCTAAAACTAACAAACTTTCTGTTATTGATAAAGACAATAATAATATTGAACATGCATTACAAGATTTTATTAAAATTGATTGTTGTTTTGACAACAATAATATCACGAAAACTATGAGAAACGGAGAAGGAGAAAATGGAACATTACGTGACAACATCTACCTTTTTGGCAAAAAGCTTAACAGCATTAACGCATTGAAATTAGACAATGCTTATTTAAATCAGTGTATAACATTGAATATTATTCCAATGGGCCTAAGGTTTTTTAAACGACCATTGGGCATTGAGATAGATGAAAATGTGGAAAATGAATTTAACTGTTTGTTTGATTCGTTTGGACTGGAGTATATAAAACTTTTAATTAAGCACAATGATGTTAAGCTCTGCAAATGCATAGATGATGTGGAACATTTGAATAGTATTATCACCTCTGATCTACTGTTTCCCCAGTGGGAGAAATTGTATTTAAAACAATATACATTAGCGGATGAAAGAGCTAAAAAGGCTTATGAACGCAAGTTAAGGAAATTGAATAGGGACAAAGATCAATACAAGAGACATGTTAGCTATAATTGGAATATTAGCAAAGAGTATAAGAATAGATATCCACACGAGGAGGTAGGGCAAGGTGAAGGTATGATAGATAGAAATCAACAGGATTTTCATCATTCAGAAGAAAGAAAATTTCAGGGAAAATGGACAAAAGGGGCAAAATGGAGGAAGAAATATCAACACTCACCCCCGTATTAAATAATGAGGCCCCTCAAGAAGATATACATAAAATTGATGAGGTCATTAGTGAATATAAAAGCTTTAAGATATTTAATTACAGCAATATTAACCTGGAAAAGGCTCATTTTAGCCTCCTGTCAAAAGGTCTGAAATTCATACCCACACCTAAATATCGGGTGGTAGACAATATATTTGAACTTAAGAAATATACACGTAAATTAAATTTAGCTGTTATGTTCAATAGTAAGGAAGATAGTGATATAGCACTTGACAAAACTATATTAAAGAAAAAGTACCTTTATTCCTATAAGTAACCCTGTGGTGACAGCTTTTGAACAAGGAGTTACAAAGGAACTGTACAATATTAGCAAGAATGATAAGAAATATCGACAACAAATTAACCTTTCCAATGAAGAAATTACAACCTTGAATAATTTAAAGCAAGATAAGTCAGTCAGGGTTATGAAACCTGACAAGGGTGGTGGCATCGTTTTTTATGATGCCACCACCTATAGTACAAACATACATAACATCTTACACAACACTGGAAACTATTCCGTGGCCTCTATTAATGAAGTCAATTTGGCTTACAGTAGAATAGATATGTATTTGAATGAATACTTATTAGAAAATAGAATTAATGAAGAACTTTTTGAATATCTTAGTGTGGAATTCCCTATTTTACCCACGATAGTTGGCATACCTAAGGTACATAAGGATCATAGAAATCCACCCTTCCGTCCAATTATTTCGGGAAGTAATTCTAAAACTTTCCCTCTAGGTGTATATATAGATACAACTTTGAAACATATTTACAATGACATAGGACATCTTGTCAAAGATTCCTGGGATTTTTTACGAAACTACCCAGTCAATAGTTTCAGCACTGATATGGTGTATAGTTCTATTGACGTAGTAGATTTATTTAGTTGCATCCCTATGGATGAGGGTATAGAGGCTGCGAAAAGCTTAAACACACCAATTTTAACTGGGATAAAATCTCCCTGTTAGTAGAACTAATGAGTATAGTCCTAGAGAATAATTTTATATTCTATGAAGGGGAAATTTTTAGGCAAACCAAAGGCGTAGCCATGGGTGCAGCATGTGCACCCATGTTCGCCAATATGGTTATGCTGGATTGGGAGGAACAACATGTGCTTTACAGTGACTATTATAAGTACATTAGCTACTATTCCCGATATTTGGACGATATATACATCCTTTGGAAGGGAGATGAAACAACTTTTGAGAAGTTTACCATTTATCTCAATACTAGTAGTACCTACTTAAAGTTCACCTCTATTACAAGTAATGTAGGTGTACCTTACTTAGACACCTATGTTTCCCATGATAAGGAAGGTTTCAAATCTATAATCTATAGAAAACCAACATTCAGTAATACATACTTGGATTATAGTAGTTGTCATCCAGCTAGAATGAAAAGAAATATCTTTAAAGGGCAGGTCATTAGGGCCGTGAGGATGACCTCCAGATATGTAGATATGTTAAAAGAAGTTGAGTACATAATCACTCTATTTAAGGATAGAGGCTATGACATCAAGCTTATGGAAGATGTTACAAGTTATGTTACAAAACAATGGGGGAAAAAGTATAGTCCATTATTAGGAACATATATACTTAACTCATCTATACATCAGCAAAACACAAATGTGACTAATGACACAGTGGACAATTATGTGGTTCTTGGAGAGAAATCATTTAGTAGAGCCCTTATTATAGAATATGGAATGTTTAGCAAGATTATAAAGGAAATAGTGAACAAGAACTGGTACATTTTGACCAATTCACAAGAGTTAGTGGAAATAGTAGGTAAGAGCCCCAACTATGTATATAAGATGGGCAGTAATATTAAGAGTATTTTAGAGAGCAAAAAAGTAATAAGCCACAACATGGGACAAAATAAGGTGACACACACGACAAAATGTGGAAATTGTAATCAGTGTTACGTGATTAATGAAAATAACAGCATAACTTTAAATAACTATAAGCAAGTAAAAATATTTTCTGGGAAGGGTAATTGTAGAAGTACTATGCTAGTATATGTTGCAGTGTGTTCAGGCTGTGACGCCTATTACATAGGTAAAACCGAAAGGCAGTTCAGGCAACGAATCTATTCACATTTATACTGTATAAAGAAGGGAGATACAAGAAATGCTTTGTCAAAACACATTATTCAATTTGGTAGGGAACATACTTTAGCTTTATGATTTTGGAGCGCATCATATATAATCCTAGAGGGGGAGATTATAAAAATTTTCTATCATATAGAGAACTTTGGTGGCAAGTCTATACGGATGCGACTTCACCCCCTGGAATAAATGATTATGTCTCCATAAAACCACTTTTGTATATAAATTAAATGCAGTATCTAATAATGAAAGGAAAATAGGTAGTAGAAAAAATGGATAAAAAATGGATAAAATCCATCATTAGGTTACATTTTATGTATATTGTTCATTATTAAGTGATTGTATATACATTTTCTCGTATTTCTCATATTTAAACATTTTATATCCAGCATATTTGTGCTTTATAGCTTTTATTGTTAATTGATTAATTACTTCGTATTTTGGCGCCAAACATCCTATTTAAAGAGTGCTTTTATTTTTGTAAGTTGTTCTGAGGAAGCTCGGTTATCGAGTGAAAGCGCTAAACCGTATTAAAGGCATCTGGTTTTTATCTTCGTTTTTTGGCATTCACTTATTGTGCTGAATCAACTGTGTGAAGAGGCAGTGTGCTTGTTTGGATTGCTGCCGTTTTGTGTTTTTAATATTTACCAGTGGAGACATGGCAGAAGGAGTACCGGAGCAGATTGAACTGCCGTATACTATCAAGGAACCAATGAGGAATTCGAATGTTGTGATGCCTTTAACTGAACGCTTCAATGCGTGCCTACGTGAAAGTGCTAACCCTCTAGCACTGTTTGAGGAAAATTGCGAGGGATTGGACACACCGGATGTAACATACAATAGGGAAGAGCTCCGTACAGCTCTCAACAAGATCGAGAATGACTTCCTGAAACTAAAACGTCTTCAAACACAACGCCAGCATTTTGACGCTTTGTATACAGAGGAAAGTCGTCGAGAGGTCTACGTGTGCTGAAAATGCCGACTACTGGCACTCTCTATCCGAATTACTCTTTCAATGGCAACAATTGAATCTAGAGGTTAGTTATAAGTATATGCAGTTGTTGAATAACTTTTCTCTCCTCTAGAGGAGTCGCTGAGATCGCTGATCTCAGACCAACAGAAGAAACTTTATGACAGCTTTCCAACGACTATTTTAGAGAACAGTTTCAGTAGTTTATTGGACAATGTCAACCAATATGAACGAAAGCTTCTTTCACAGAAGCGACACAAGCTGCAGAGAGACTTAACTGACTTCAGATTAGGCCATATCTTCACTTGGCCACGGACAATGAGCACTAATGTTAATAATGTGAACAATGTTGCAGTTGACAAAGTTAACAATGTTCCTGATGTTTCTGATGCTTTACATGTTGATTTAATTAATGATGGGGCACGGGTCTATAATACTCTAGCAGCTGGCAGTAGACCATCCCCACATGTTCAATTATCCGATGTTGTTGTTGGTGAAGAATGTGTGATTAAGCCACAAAGTTTAGTTTTACCACACTCGCAATCACCAGTAGGTGTTTCTACCACTAAGATGAATGCGAATGGCTCTGATATGAGTGCAGTTAGTGTTTGTACCTCTGATGTTATAATTGTAGAACATAATACAGGTTGTCACACTGGTACAACTGATAAGCTACAACCAGTAGTGAGGAGCAAGATCAATACCTCCTCACAATCTTTTCACATACACAGGGTACAGCTTCCACGTCCCGGTCTGAGAATGCTCCTATTTATGATTCAAGACACCCTTTTCCGATCAGAGTGGATTACAAGGGGGGCAGGACGAGATCATTGAGCAGGGGGCGACAGAAACGGAAGCTATCGTTCGAACAACCTTCGAACAGGAATATAAAGAAAATGTGGGAGAACAAAGGGAAAGGGAAACCTTAATTTTCAACCTCTCCCAACGTACATTGAATAATGATGAGTTATCAGTACTATCTAGGGGTCTCTCATTTATACCCACAGCAAGTAGTGTTTTTGAAGAGACGATAAGGGACTTCAAGGTATATGTACGTAATTTATCTCTGAAATTATACTTTAGAGAGAGCAGTGAAGTGTTACCCATTTCGAATTTTCATCGTCCAAGCTCGTTCACTCCCCTGCATCCCTTGTTGTCTGCTTTCAGCCAGTTGGTTGAAGATGATTTATACAGGATGAGGGATGGTGAGCATCAACACACATTGAGAAAATATAACCTCACCTATAAAGAAAATAGAGCTTTAAGAGGTTTGTCTAATGATCCCTCCATATGTATTAGACCGGCTGATAAAGGAGGGGCATTGTTATTCTGGGCCATGAAGACTATACCAATAGAATGTTAAATATGCTTGGAGACACATTGTTTTACCAACAACTGGATATAGATCTAGTGAAAGTTTTTCTTCATAGGGTGAATGGATTTTTATTGGGTCTTTTAAATAGCCACGTCATAGACAATCACCTTTTTTCATTTCTTGATGTCAAGTCACCATTGATACCTTTGATCAGTGGACTCCCCAAGATACACAAGAATGTGACAGATCCCCCGCTCCGACCAATAGTAGCGGGGAGGGGATGGATCACTGAACCATCTTCAATCTATATAGAGCACAACTTAAGGCCAGTTGTGAACATGAATAAATTCATTCTGAGGGATACGAAACAGTTCCTAATTGAATTGTATGACTGCCTGAAGGATGTAACAGACACATTAGATCTCATTTTTGACTATGGATGTGAAATCGTTATTCACAGTAATTCGAACAATGTTGGTGTTGATTTTATAACCAAACATTTACACAGGGTGACTGAGTTCTCTGAATCTAAGATCATGTTAATTATTTCATTGTTAGAGGTTGTATTGCACAATAATGTTTTTTGCTTTCAGGATAGGTGCTTTTACAAAGAGATGGCGTAGCTATGGGCACCTGTGTGCCAATAGCTACGCCAACTTGTTTATGGCAGAATGGGAGAATACTTTTATGTATACCCTGCCAGGCTTTTTGGAACACATTGTGTTCTATAAGCGCTTTGTAGATGACCTCTTCTTTATTTGGAGAGGTTCCATACACCAGATGAATGTTTTTGTTGAACAGCTGAACAATGCCACCACCTACATTAAGTTTAGTCATGAGGCATCTGCAACCAGAATTACTTTTCTTGATGTATTTGTTGAGAAATTACCCAATGGACTTGTGAATACTGGTGTATTTAGGAAGAAGTGTCACATTAACACACTGTTACATCGTAGCAGCATGCATCCACAGTTTGTTTACAGGAATATTGTTAAAGGACAGGCAATGAGGGCCTCTAGGTATAACCCTACTTCACAGGGATTTATACAGGACCTTGATGACCTGTATACTCGACTATCTCAACGTTGTTACAACAACATTGAGATTATGAAGGGATTTGATAGTGTTCAGGGATCCAGGCAAGACAGAGCAGCACCCTATTTTTCACATCAGGAGAACATTAGTAATGAACCTACAGCACCTAGCACTTATACATCAAGTGGTGAAGCATTTACCATGTTTTATACCACTGATGCTTGGAGAATTAGGGAAGTAGTTCAAAAACATTGGAATGTCCTCACGGTTGATACCCATGTTAAGGAAAGGGTAGGTGATATTCCGTGCTTTAGGTACAAAAATAAGAAAAACCTGAAGAGGATACTGTGTGATAAAGAGATTAAGGAAGTCATCCACTAACAGTCTGTCTGGAACTCGAAAATGTGGTAAATGCAATTTCTGTTCATTCATCAGTAGTGAAGTGACTTTTGTTCACCCAGTTAATCATTATACTTATCATTTGAAAGCTCATGGTAATTGTTTATCAGCTAATGTGGTGTACATTGCCACATGTGGAAAATGTTCATCATTTTACATTGGGAAAACCAATAGATATCTGAAAGACAGAATACGAGAGCACTTATATGCGATTAGGATGCGACACAGTAGTAATGCACTTGCCAAACATGTTCTTGAAACTGACTCCACACATACTTTTACCTTTAGGATTTTAGAACAGATGCAGGTGAACATCAGGGGAGGAGACATAAGAATGCATACAGAAGGTAGAGAGAACATGTGGATTATCAAGCTCAGATCAGACGTACCCCCAGGTTTGAACGCTAAACTGTCTGTTAAACCATTCTTAAGGATGAGGAGATTAAAAGCATTTTAACAGGTACACAGTTCCAAGTTTGGTATGTTCAATTGTTTAGTCTTAGTTTTAAAGAAGAATAATTATTTCTGTTTATTGTTGTTGTTTTAACAGCATGCTGTCTTCACAGTATGCTGTCTCATTTATTTCTAAGCTTGTTATTTGGTCATGCATTTTACTGTGTGAACTATTCTATCTGGCAGTTTAATGTCTCACTCATGTTATGCTTTGTGGTTGTTTTTATAACTCAGTAGTGTTTCTTTCAATTGGAATCTCTTGCTGAGTTGTAGTGACTTAATTAGTTTTAAATATTTTTAATTGTTTAATAGATAGGGTGGAGTTATATCTCCCGCCCAGGATGTATATTTAAGCACTGTTTTAATTTCCTGTTTTATATCCATGAGTCTGATGAAGCCAAGTGGGTGAAAGCGCTTACTCAATAAACGTCACGTTTTTATTTTATTACTATATGCTCAGAGGTGATTGATTTATCTACATGCTATGTTCTCTCCTTCGTATCTGACTTTTACCATTAACTCATAGTAGATGAGAGTTAGTCTGGTTTGATACATTGACATAGTCAGTTTAGCATCAAATATTGTTTGAGTCTTATCTTAAATTGACTCAGGGTGGTAAGTAAAGTAATATCAGCTGGGAGTGAGTTCCAGGATCTACCTGCAGAGTTGGCAAAGATAGAGTCACCAGCTGAGTTATTAGTTTTGATAGTCTGAACTAGCAGTCTGTTAGAAGATCGAAGAGATCTGGGATTGATATAGGGGGTGATAATGTTTTTTAGTGCAGGAGTATTGTCCGGATTGTAAAGGATTTTATATGCCATAATCAATTGGTTATACTGGATCAAGCTGGGCAGTTCTAGCCACCCAAGCTGGTTTACATTTATACAGTGGTGTGTCCTATAAGGCAGACGAGTGGCAAATCTGGCAGTGTGGTTGTAGCAGATAGAGAGTTTGTTGAGGACAGACTTGTTTAAATTAGAGAGTAAAGGGAACGCGTACAGAAGAGTTGAAAGTAGGTGAGAGTGAGCTATGGCAATTCTAGCAGGTGGGGTTAAGAAGGCTTTTATCCTGTAAAGTGACCCTAGTTTTTTATTGATGGTTTCATTAACATGCAGGTCGAATTTAAGATTGTTATCTATGATAACACCTAGTAGTTTTGTAGAGGTGTCTGGGGAGATTATAGTGCCATTATTGTTTTTTATGGTAAAGGTAAATGCAGTAGACCTATGAGTTGGTGAGAAAAGTAACAGTTTTTTTTTTAGGATTTAAGATCAGATGATGACCAGAAAGCCAGTTTTCTATTATGGTGAAGGTGTTCTGGGTAGCTGACCGTGGTTCTGTCTGAGATGTGGCCGAGCACATCAGGGTGGAGTCATCAGCGTATTGGATACAGCTGACTTTTGGAATAACAGTATAAATGTCATTGATGAAAATGGAGAACAGAAGGGACCCTAGTATAGAACCCTGGGGTACACCAAGGGAGTTGGGTAGGAGATTAGATAGTTTGTTTTGTTAAAGGACAGCCTGCTGTCTGCTACTCAGGTAAGACTGGAACCATTGAAGGGCTTTAGTACTGAGACAGGATGTTTCAGGGTGTGGATTAGAAGTTGGTGATCAACCATATCAAATGCCTTGGAGAGATCCAAGAAGAGGGCAGATGATATGTTATTATTGTTGCGATGATGGTTTGTGGCTTGAGAAGGCTAGGAGGGCTGAAGTAGTGCTGTGGTGAGGTCAGAAGACGTGCTAGGAGTCTCCCATACGGTTATTCTGAATTAGGTGGTGCAGCAGGTGTCTATGAATACATTTTTCCATAATCTTTGCAAGTGGAGATAATATAGCTATTGGCCTATAATTAGATAGTTCAGTAGAGCTACATCCTTTGTGAAGTGGGATTACATAGGATATTTTCCAGGTGGTGGGGATTTTGGCTTCTACTATGGTTCGATTGATTAGTATAGAGATGGGGTAAGCAATGGCATCAGCTGCTTTATGTACATACTCGGCAGGGAGTAGATTAGCATTGAGAGTAGTTGGTTTTAATTTTTTTGATCAAGGTACAGATAAGTGAAGTGGCAACTGGTTGGAATCTGAATGAGACTTGGTTACTAGGGGTGGTGTCCTCAGGGCCAGGGGAGCTTGGAGGTAGTTGGCTAGCTAGGGCTTGGATTGTCCCCATAAAGAATCGGTTAAAACTGTCTGAGACTTCCTCAGGTGGTTTATCAATGGTGGCTGCAGGGGTCAGGGTGGAAGTTTGTCCAGGATTTTATAGTTTATTTAAACCTGCCCAAAACTTCTGAGGGTTGTTTAGAGTTATTTGCTGTAGATTATAGTAGTAGTAGTTTTTTTTGTCTTGTAAAATGGATTATTTAGTCTCATTCCTTGATTGGCTATATTTAATGTGATCTTGGGGGTCTTTTGTAGTGCACCATAATGCCCATGCTTTGTTTCTAAGTGTGATTTTTAGTTTGGACTCTTTGGAAAGCCTTGGCGCAGTTTTTACCTTTATTTTTATTGAGCAAACAGGTGCATGAGAGTCAAGGATCTCAAGGAATTTGTTGTTGAAGTGGACAACTGCTTCCTCTAAGGGGACGTGTTTTAGAATTGACCAATTACATGAGTTTAGTTCTTGCTGGAAATTGGCAAGGTTAAATTTCCTTTTGCTTCTTACCATTGTGAGTATGGGTTGTGGGGGTTGATGGCTTTATGCTTAATTATATAGGTAAGAGGGTGATCACTTAACCCATCAAGGAGGGTCCCAGAGGTGTACTATTGATAAGTATACAGTCAAGTATGCTTTCTTTATGGTTAGGTTTTCCTGTCCTGGTAGGGGTGGTTATGATTTAAGTGAATGCAGGTTAACATGGGTGGTTGAGGATTCTGAGGCACAGGTGTTCCAGTCTACGTTAAAATCTCAGAGTAGTAAGGTTTCTTTGGGGTAGTTACATGACAGCCAGTGAAGGGTATCTTTGAGCGTAGATATATTATTTCCTGGGGGAATGTACATCCAGATGATATTAATACATTTATTTTTATTAAGTTGCAATTTAGTGGCAAGAATCTCTGAGTTATAAACTTGAGGTGGTTGTATAGCTTCAATGGTGATATTTAACACAGATTTAAAGAGAACACCTACCCCACCCCACTTCCTAGAAGCACGATCCAGACTGAGTATGTTATACCCAGGTGGCAACACTTCATTATCTGTGGTGTTAGGTTTTAACCAGGTTTTGGATAAACAGAGTATCTCAGGGGTGGACAGCCAGGAGTGCATGTAGTTCATGTACCTTGTTGTTTATAGTTCTACTGTTGAGGTGACAGGCCAGGAGAGAGTTAGGTGGCCTATTAATTGTAGGTTTATAACTTTGATTTCAAGTAGAGGGTGTAAATTTATCTGGAGTGGATGAGCCAGGGTTTGGGTGGATATCATCACTAAGTGTGAGGTTAGGTTTAAACCTAGTGATAAATTTCAGGAATTTATTTATAAGTTTATGGTCGTATTTAGATCTGGAGCTAATGTATCTGGGATTTGTATGTTGATAGAGTGAACAAGTTGTTGGGTTGGTCACAGTGCTGTATGATTGGTAAGTGGTGCAAGGACTTACAGCTGGGATGATAGTGTGGCCTTTTCGGTACTGAAATCCAGTGAGAAACTGGTTTTCATACAAGGTAAGGAGGTATGGGGCAAGCAAAAGGGGTAATAAAGAGGAGTATTTCATTTTGTGTGAAGGAGCGTGTGAGTTGAAGGAACTGTATTACTTGAGTGGTACAACACCAGAAGATAAAGTGGCAGAATTTGAGGTAATGGAGTAGAGGGTGGGAGAAATTATAACAGATGTAAGTGATAGGTTCTAGTAACAGGGGGTGTGGCTTTATGAATATAAATCTAGTGGTACTGGGGCGAGTGGGAGTTGGGGCAGGGTGGAGTGCTGAGCAAGCCCGAGCGCAGTTTCTTAAGGCTTCCTAGACCCACAAGGTAAGTAAATAGGGAGTTAAAGCTCTTTATTTTAAGAGCTGTAGTTTAGATATAGTTTAATATAATTTTAAGGGTAGTTGCTGTAGTGTAACATAATTTTTAGGGTTTTAAGGTTAGAAACACTGTCATTATTAAGTGTCATTATTAACTTTGAGATTGGCTAAAGGTAATAAACAGGAAAGGGTAAACAAGACTGTGGGCTGGCAGTTCTTTTGTAGTGATGCTAATGAGCCAAGATCCAAGCAAAGGCAAGTTTGTGTTTAAGAAAAAAGAATCAGAATTGACCAAAAACTGCTGTGAAGCTGTAAGTCTTTTGTTAACCATTTATCAGATGGAAAAACAGCATAACCTTGTATCTGCAGGCTACTGTGCTCTCAATTAAATTAACAAACACACACAGTATTTGATCAGTTATGGATACTATTTGCTAACAGAAGGGAATAAAAGAGAAATGGAAGAAGAAGTGTGTGTGTGTGTGTGTGTGTGTGGGGGGGGGGGGGCTGCTAGAAAGCCAAAACAGAGTGCTCTCCAGGGGATAATGAATATTAGCTCATACAGGTAGGCACATACACATAGTTAACTTTAGCTGTTTGTGTTTGCAGACAGTTCAGACCCAGACAGCACTTTTCATATAACAATGTATCCAACAGTCTGATTAAAGATAAAGGTGTTATTGCAACCGATTACTTAGAGTGGTGTTAGGTCTAGAAAAGAAGAGTACAGAGAGGAGTAAGCACTGTTGAGATGGTAAAGATACATTATAAATAGTATAAAACAAACTGTGCAAATAGCTACTGCATATAGAAAAATGTGCCTTGAATAAACTACTAGTATATGCAGATACTGAACCAATTGGATAACACATTAGTGAGAAGGGACCTCAGCTGACAGGTATACAGTCACAGATAAAAATATAGTGAGCAGCACTCTGTCCTGGGTCTGTAATGCAAGTCTATGCACCACTTACACCACAATTATATAGATATAATTAGACACCAGTATGAGCAATCTATGCCCGAGTTATATACAGGAAATATACATATAAATACATATAAATATACAACATATATACATATTATGGCATACAGTACTCTCTCTAATTTAACTTTCTAAGCTGGCCTCCAATCTGATACGCTGCACTTTCTGCATGAAATATATACAATCTTTAATTGCATGGACGCATTTATTACTAGAGTTGAACTGATCTGATTCTGGAAGTTTTTCTCTCTCTTTTATGTGAAGTTTTTTTTTTCTGGGAGTTTACTTGTTTGTCCTTTATACAAGTAAGTGAAGTTTCTTCAAGTAGTATACACCTTTACTACTAGAGCTGAATTGATCAAATTCTTGAACTTTACTTGTCTGCCTTATAACATAGGAGTTGAACCTGTGGCTTTACTGAGACACTATTTATGATGCAGCCTTTTCTTACATGGGATCAGAACTTTTAACTGTGCTGCCACTTCTAAAATGTAGTATTGAGTATAAATTTTACATCTGTAAACTAGCAAAACATCATTTAATATGTGTAAATGTCTTTTTTCCTCTGTCAGTATCAAGAAATTATTTATGCATTGCAACACTTTACTACCTTAATAACAATGCCTGCTAAACAAAACAATAACAGAAAAATTCATTTGATATATCTGTAACTGTAAACCCTTTATTATGCAAATAAATTTGTCATTTCTAGCACACCCTACTCAAACTGCTACTTTTTTGATTTCATTCTGGACTTACCAAATATGTCTTTCTGAGCACAGCTGTGTCAGCTGAACTGGAATTGATTTCATCTTTAATCCATAAATCTGCATGTTCCTGTCATAACCAGTTCTTTAACTTCTGTACATTTGCACAATCTACTGCATGCAAATTCTTACAAATGTCATTTGTGTGCACTACAGTACATTTGGTACCATTTTTATTTTTCCATAAAATCTTGTTACTGAAGTCCAAAACAACATATAGCTCTGATATGTGCATACCTACTATGGAGGTGTTATACTTCAAACTGTTAAATGCTGTAATCTTTGACTCTTTAAATCCTGAAAAAAATATATCTGTGTCCTCTAATAAAGGTATATTTGTAACTGAAGTTGATTTGTCTGTATTAATCAGTACATTATTTCATTTTTTTTTTCTGTAAACAATGAAAATTGTAATTTGTTTCAACCATAAACAATGACTGATAAATGCTCTGGTTTGGTGCTGGATTGCTACACCCTTTATAGATAAGCTGAAAATCTTTTTTATAAAACTAGCAACAACACTGATTTGAACTATAACATGCACATCTTCACTGTGCTCTGAAGTCTTTATATCATTTATGCTGGTCTTTACTTTATCAGATTGATTAAAAATCTGTACTCTTATCTCTCTTATCTCCCTTCAGTAAAATATTTGCACTAGCTTTTGGAAACCATAAACTAGAATGTATGATATTCTGAATATCTGTAGTTGAAATAATGTAAACTTGTGACATTGCAAATGTTTGCTTTATGTTTGGTAGGGAATTATATGGGTCTATATTTTGGCATCAAAAAGTCCTTTCATCGAATGGCTTTTAAACTGAAAATGCCATTAATAGTCAATGTTGTGTGGGGCTGTGCCCCCCACAGCCCTCGTTAAATATATATACCAACTCCGAGGTTGCACTACAGTGAGGAAAGGACAAATTTCCTGAGCTTCACTGTACTGAGATCTCACAAAAGCTACTTCTATTAACAGCATTTCTGATTTAAAAGCTGTTGGATGAAAGGACTTTTTTATTCAGTGTCATAGATCCGAAATATACATTACATAATTTGTTTACATCTCTATTTACCATACTGCTACTTAACTCTTTACTTTGAATTATATGTAAACTAGAATTTATTATATTCTGAACATTTGTAGTTGAAATTGTATTACAACTTAACTTTATATTTTGATTACATGTGCTGTAGCATTTATACTGATGTATGAAGACTATAAACAAGAATTACTGGCAGAAGCTGATTCATTCTGTGCATCATGAGATAGTGCATCTGTTGAAATGCACTTCTGCGATTTAACCTTGTTGCGTCTGGAAAGATGCAACGTTTCTGAACTAATAACTTAACTTTAAACATTTCTGGAAGACAGTTTTCTTAACTGTTTTACCCAATTTTTAACCAAACATTTACTGGTGTTTTAACTGTAGAAGTATTACTTGACATGTTTATATAAAAGGTATACAAGTGACTTTTACTGATGTATTTACATTTTCTGAGCTTTTTTAGCTAAAAAGTGTAAAAAAACCCTTAGATAACTTTATGATTCTGGAATAATGTGTCTTGTCATTTGCAGCTTTTTAAACTTTTTCTTGTTTTTTGGCTGTGTGACATCACACTGGAAACTTAAATCTTTGTGGAAATGCTGAAGTACATTGCTGTTAACTGGATATTTTTTTTATGTTCTGAAGAAACACTGGTGAAGGTTGTAGATTTTCTGAAATAGTGCTGGTCTGTTAATGTTCTTTTAGGCTTTTTCTGAAGTATTGTTTAAACACTGGTTCTTTGCAGTCTAATAGCTGCAATTACTCTGTGTAGGAAGCGTTTGCTTTGGCTGTCTTTTGTATGAAGTTTTCATTTGGATTATTAGTGGTGTCTCACCTACCAGACTCCTCTAGAAGATGATATTAGCTATTGAAATACTGACAGCCATTTTTAAAAGTTCATCCTTGCTACTGATCCTCTAACAGAGTCCCTCAGCCAACTCTGTAAGTTGTTTGTATTCATGTTTTTGTGATAACATTTGTTCAGTATTGGGACTAGATTCTTACCCTGTCCATTACATATCACTGCTTCAAAGGTTTTTCAGGAAGAATTTTCTTAGAGTTGATAACTACTGTATTAGCTCTGTAACTGCTGACTACCTAGCGTCTGTTTATTTCACTCTGTGCATTGATTTATAAGAGAGAGTATTCATGTGTTGTAAAGATGACTCCATAAACTTTTTTCTGAATACCCAATGTAATAGCTGAGCAACCATGGTTTATGCAGTATCTGCCTGTCTATTTACTGCCTTGAATGCATATGACTCATTCTGTCTTACAGTTTTATAAGAGTGATTCCTAGAGCCAAATTAATAGTTAAGCATGCACATACTTTATTGTAGCGTAGCATTCTTTTACTTTGCTAGAACAACACTATTTGAAACATCCATTGTTAATGTTGTTATAAACTACTGCATACTTAGCTGTAGAAGGTGGTTGCCTCATTTTGGAAAACCAATTGGTTTGTTTTGTACTGTAATACTCTTGTTCTCCACTTCTTGATACCTTACATGTCTATTATTCAGTTTAACACTTGTTAATATTGTGCTTTATCCTCCCTTTTCTCAATAGCTATATCCACGCTCTTTCCTCTCCACACTGCCCAGTGCTGTGTTATTTCCTCCCAATTGAACCTGGATACTGGTAGAACAATAGTCACATATTAAACTGCCATCTGCATCTCTCTCCTTGCAGTGCACATTATTAAGTTAAAAAGTAGGATGTTTGGTTTAACAGCTATTCACTAGTCTGTTGGCACATTGTTAAGCTCAGCAACAAGGAACACCCCCCCATACCTCTAGTGCCTTTTTGCTTAACAAAATATTTTCTTCTTAGACTCTTGCATTACATTATCCCTCTATGAGGCTTTATACATGACACAATATATAACAATGCCTTACCCTTATTTTTGACCATTTAAATCCATACTTATAGATATCTTACTGATTGTTGTCTGGTGGTGATTATTTCCTGGCTCAGCTCAACCCACTCCGTTCCCCCTACCCTATACCCATTCCCACCCACCCCCACTTTCCTCATATTTATACTCTGTAAGCCACTCCCCTAACACAACTTACTCCAACCACATTGTACCTTTGTCACTACATCAGTATACCACTCCAATACTAGCTTTCCTTACAGTCATTACCCCCTCCCTCCTTGAACATTAACATACCATCAATATCTGCCATTAAAACCAATACTGGCTAACACCACACTTTACTACAGCTAAAATAAGATTGAAAATACCTCAAACAACTACTACACCCACTTCATTCACTAACATGTTCCACCCAAACATTTCTATGCAATCAATACTACTGGCAATCCTTATATTCCTTACACACATTACTTCATACCATAACAATCTACCCAACACTCTGTCCTTGTACCCTCAAATATGTTTTACCTTCCAACATAACAATGAACTATCCACAAAATATAAGTACATAACTAACCTCATAAGAACCAAAGCAGACATTGCCAGACTCTCTATTAGTGGAGACATACATCCTAATCCTGGCCCATCCAATAACAATATCCACTTGACTAACCATAATCCAACTCGCAACACATGCCAGCTTCCTAGAACAGCTAATGATCTGCTCATACTAAATATGAATGTTAAAAGCATTAACAAAAAATGTCCATGACCTTCACACTAATCTTTTTCTATACTCGCCAGACTTAGCATTATTAACTGAAACTTGGCATAAACCTGACATTTCCAACAGTGAAATTCTACCACCAGGCTATAATATCCGACATAAAGCTCATACAACTAAAAAAGGTTGAGTAGCTTTGCTATTTAAAAATCAGTTATGTGTAGAAAACTTAGATATATTAACACCTTTCTTAGGCAATGCAGAAATTTTACTTGGAAAATTAAAAATGAACCCCAGGAAAAATGTAAATCTGATTGGTTGCTATATACCACCAAGTAACAGCATACCCACCCTGGAGACCCTACTTGATTGAGCCTCTAAGTTCCTCCAACATGAAACCATCATCTTGGGGGACTTCAACATTGACTGATCAACTTGTATCCAAGTTCTCCCATCAACTTCACCAACCTCCATGGATTTTCTCAGCTCATCCAGTCTCCAACTAGAATTGACACATCTACCAAGAGACAGAAAAACAGACCAAATCTTATTTGTCAACCAAGATGCCTCCCTAACAGCCTGGGTTACCATCTGAATTTTTGAAAATAGCTGCTGATGCCATTTCATACCCTATAGCCATCCTTGTCAACCATTCTATATCTGAAAATCTTGTCAGTAAGATCTGTAAAAATTCTCACATTATTCCACTCCACAAAGGTAGTAACTCAAAAGAGTTAACCAATTATCAGCCTTTATGAATGCTCTCACCTCTGTTCAAAATTCTGGAGAGGTGTATACACTCACAAATCATGGATTATGTCTACAACCACAACCTTCTCACAAATACTCAACATGGCTTCAGACCTCATCACAGCACCACAACAGCCTTTATGTCATTCACTCATATGGGAAACAAACATAGAAACAATGGTAACTATGTCTCTGCTATCTTTCTTGACCTCTCCAAGGAATTTGATATTAACTACAACAAACTCATTAAATCCCTCTCAGAACTGAATTTAGCAAACTTTCTATTACCTGGTTTCAAAGTTATTTAACAGGTAGACAGCAAGCAGTTCAGTGGAGGTAAGAACTCTCTCCTTTATTACCAGTCCCACTTGGTGTTCCCCAAGGCTCCATCCTTGGTCCTTCACTTTTCTCTATCTTCACTAACAACCTCCATTCCTCTTCTCTACATGCCTCAGTCATTCAGTATGCTGATGACTCAGCACTTATCCATGTTTCTCCTTCCCTCCAAGAACTGCAACTACAAACACAGGCCTCTTTCCTTTCTGTAGAAGAATGGCTTACCAACTCTCAACTAATACTGAACCCCAACAAAACCAAACTTCTCATATTTCAGCCTAATAACCACTCAACTACTGTACTCTCATTTACTATCATTTCTATCAATAAAACAACCATCTCCCCTGTCACACATTAAACATCTAGGAATTGAGATAGACATCAACATGAAGTTTGACAACCACATTTCACTCATAAAGAAAATGCATAAAAAATGGGAGGCTATATAGAAATAAACAATTCTTCACAAACAGCACCAGGGCTAAAATAGCTCAAACGCATCTCATCTCATCTCTACACTTCTATATGCCTCCCCTACCTCACCAATCTTAGAAAATCAGATATAGCTAAACTTGATGCCTGCTAAAATAAAATTGCAAAGTTCACCACCAATAGTCCACATCAACCACACCACTGCTTATTTCTTAAACAATTCAGCTGGCTTGAACTTTCCCACCATCTCCTTTACAACCAGTTTATACTAATCCACAAGATTCTTGACTACCATGATAAAAGTCCTGCTTTACAAAACCTAATGCATTCTTACTGCAGTACTAGGGTCCTACTTCCATTAGTAAACCTCTCCTTCAAGTCACTAAAGCCAACAGCTTTGCAGTAGCCTCCCTCTATTATAGTTTTATAGCTAAAAAATGGAACACATTGCCCACAAAAATGTCAGCCACAGCATCCTTAGCTCAGTTGAAGACATCCTTAAAGACACACATACAAGCTGATTGGGTTTGCAACTGTGACTCCTCAGGCTAGTCTAACTCCACCTCCTTCTTGCTCACTTACAGTAAACACTCCTACCTTTCTTCAGGCAGTACACTTTTCATTATCTTGCAAGTCTCATTCTTCATTCCTCTCTCTCTCTCTCACTCTAACCATGTGGCTCTCCTTCCTTATTCCTCTCTCTTCCTCTCAGCAGTTCCCCTTCTTCTAAGTATAGACACTTTGTGTATACTTTATTATAATGCCATCATACTGAATGCTATTTTGATTGTACTGTTTAAGGGATTTCTTCTTCCTACCTGTATATTGTATCATTTTATCCTACTTTTAGTTGTTGTACAACTTATAGTTATTATCCTAGTTTTATTAATGTAAAATGTATAGTGTTCTTTTTTATCTGTACAGTTCTACTTTATTAATCTGTGTTACATGTGGAGCTTTTCTCCCCAGCCCTCTGTTGAAAAAGAGCTCATGTCCACTTGGACTTTCCTGGTAAACAAATCTATATGATCTGTAAGGAGTAACTGTAGTGTTGTTGACTGTGGCCTTATTTTGTATAGAGTTTACAATCTCCCATCTGGAAAAACACTCGTGCACTGCTGAAAAGTCTGTTATGC
This sequence comes from Protopterus annectens, assembly GCF_019279795.1. Taxonomy (NCBI): domain Eukaryota; kingdom Metazoa; phylum Chordata; order Ceratodontiformes; family Protopteridae; genus Protopterus; species Protopterus annectens. Next base: position 304,461,675 of record NC_056743.1, read on the forward strand.
AAATTTTGCTGTAGTTACTGATAGGTTAGAAAAAAGTGTTGCTGTAAATACAGCTGTCTCTGTGGAAGTTTTGAAGTGTTCCGAATGAACACTAGTACATATAGTTTGACTGCTGATAAGGTTGTTTTGAATGAAAGACTACCCTTCTGTAGATTGTTCTGTAGAACACACACAGTCTGACTGCTGATGCAAGGCTGCTTTGTGGTTTGGGGACACATTTAACTGTTGCCCCACATCAATGGCTGGCTTGCCATTGAAAGAATTGATAAGACTGTATTATACTGGAATTAACTAGAAACAACTGAAATGAGACTGGAGTAAAAGTCTTTATTTGTTAATTACCCAAACTTGTGCTGAACAGGCACCAGTCTCTCCATTATGGTCCAATTATTTTTGTACTTTTTATCAATAAAGTCTGCAAGCCCTGTAGTTTAATTAATAATGCTTTATTAGATGTTAACTATATCCAAATACTGTCTCTAATAGCAGTGTTGATAAACAATAGCAGTCTGTAAAAATTCTGGAATGCTGGATAACAATAACAATACTAATAAATATATCCAAAGTTTCTGCATGTATATTCTGATTCTCCTGATGACTATAAACTGAAAGTCCTTTCCTTCCTAATAGTATGAATATTTGGCCTGACTTCTGTACTCAGGTTTTAGTCTGTACTATGAAGACCCTTTTACATATCAGTCCAAAAGCTAACTTACTGACTCCTGACCTTGTCTGAAGTATATCCTAATAATACCAAAACCCTTTAATGTTTTACATGCCTCTTTAGCCTTGGTTTCCAAGCCTTGTCTTGCATGTGCCTCACAGTCTATTCCTTATCTAGCATTCCATGCAACTACACATCTTTCCTTTGAGGAAAAATCAATTCTGTATTTCTGCACATCTCATGCTTAGTCAACAAGATTATCTTTTCCTTCTACTGAACTGTCTTTTATTTAATTTGTTTATTTGCTTTTGTTGACCGGGAAAGTCCACTGGGCTGAAATGAACCCATTTTCAGTGGAGGCCTGGGGAGAAAAGCTCCATAACATAATACAAGATAATAGACGTTAGTTAAACAAGAGTTTCCAAAAGTGATAAAATTTTGCAACTTATATACAATCAAGAGAAATACTTGGAACTTCAATTATTTCGCTAGAAGTTATGAAATCAACTTTGATTCATGTCAAGGTATCCAATGTATATAAAGTGTTTAACACAGAAGACAGATGAGCTATACACATATACATTTATATAGTACAATTTTGACAAACTATGCAGATTAACCTATATGGTATGCATAAAGAAGTATACATAACTATGCTATTATTCATATAACATGTTAGGCAAAGTAAGGTGTTAGAAGGTTTTCAAGGGTGACATTTTAAAGGGGGGAAAATTAGTATAGAGCTAGAAGGGTCATTAATGAAATCAGATTATTGAAGAACTGGAGTACATGGGCAGAACCATTGAGAGGAAAGATACTGATGTAGAGACTTTTTGAATAAGGGGGTACTATTAATGTTTCAGAAAAGTGGTGGAAGAGCATTCCAGAGTTTGGCTAAAGTGAAAGAGTAGCGATACTGACCCTCTGGGAGTTTTGGTCTATTTACTTGGATAAAATATTGATTTTCAGATCTGAAATGCCTGTTTGGCTGATAGAGAGTTAGAAGGGAGGTGATGGCTAGGCATTATAGAGGTTTCTGTATAATTTTGTGTGCTGTAGATAGCTGAATATATGTGAGATGTTGTAGGAGTTCAAGCCATTTCGGGGTTGTAAAGAATGGCAGTGAGAGGAAGAGTATTTTGCACAGGTCACAAACTTAGCAATTATGTTATAGCAGGTGTCCATCATAGTTTTTAATCAGGAATGAATGTTTGTAAGAATGGGGGCACCGTAGAGGAGAGAGGGTAGGAGAAATGTCCGGGCAAGTGTTTTTCTAGTAGAGTAGTTTAAGAATTGTTTGTCTGTAAAGGGTACCGAGTTATTGGTGCGTTTTTTTGATATTGTCGTGGATGTGTTGGTCGAATGTTAAGTTATCATCTACAATAACGCTGAGTAACTTTTTCCTGAAAACACAAGCCTGACTCTATATTTTCAGACCTATCATTCTACCTTTATGTACTATAGTGAACTCACTAAAAATGCCCTCAGTCTAATACCAACAAAGAGTTTGTGATCATAGCTATTATAGAAATTATCTAGCTCTCTATTATTAATCTAATGACAAATTGCACAGGAGGATTAAGAGACCTTCTTAACTCCTTGCTGGATTACATCCTGGAAAAGTGAACTGATCTCATTCCAATTCAAACTAGACCAGAAGCCTTCTAAATGCTACAAAATAGTCCAAAAAACAGCAAGATGAGCATTAGGCAAAGGAGCCCTGACAGAAGGGACCTCAAAGCATATGAAGATAAGCACAATGATTATAACTGAGGAAAGCTTTGTTGCCTCAGGGTCACTTTAACAAAATGTTTTTACAGAGCTGTAGATGGAGCAAAACTACCAATATAGTAACCTCTCCATTATAAAGAGAGGAATAACAGGGACAAAGTTATTCTAGTAACAGTATACATATTGGCAAAGGAATAATAGACAACTTATTAGACTATGCATATAAAAAAGTGTCGGCTTAAACAACATATCTTAAATAATAAAAATAAATAATAAAAAATACAAAAATGACACATTAAGGGACAACTGATCAAAACCATATTGAAAAATTTAACTGAATATGAATAAAACACAATGCACAATGGCTCAACACCCTGCAGTCTTTCAAGATGAAAAACATGGCGTATAATTTATACATCTTCCAGTATTAGCATTTCATAAAACAGACTTTTTGAGGTACACACATTTTTCCTGCCTTTCTTAGAATTTGATTTTTCTCCTGAAATGCTAGAATGTTTCAGATGCAGGTTATATAGCATGGACCAATCAGATGCTAAGTACCATGGTGTGCCATCCCCAACATGCTGTTACCCATGTTTCTCTGTAGATACAGGTGGTAAATGATTAAACAATTTTACTCTAAGAATGAATGCGGACCTTTTATTACACTGTAACCCAAAAGAATGAATCTATCTGATCCACCTAACAGTGACTATGTATTGGATATACTGACTGGAAGCTAATGTATATTATACTAAAACACATGCTATTATAATACATTTATGCCAGTTCTTCAAATACTGACCTCAGAAGGTTAATGACTAATGAAAAACTGTTGGCGTTATGTGGTATTGCTTGATAAATCTGTTATAGAATCGTCCTAATTGTAAAGTTTATGGTTATAATATTACAATCTGTAACATCCTACTGTTTAATAATTTAACAGTACAACAGAACAATGAATTTAGCATTGCTACTCATAGGTGTCACCTTTAATCTGATGATGTCAGCATGTAACACATGATTTCAGTTTGTAACACCGATGCTTCATTTATGTTGACAGCTGTAGGAGCTGTTTATTTTTAAAGATAGCTCAATTCACCAAAGGTTGTGACAGTCAAAACGTGATTAGTTAACTATTGCACTGCAGTGATGATTTCACTATTGCTCACTATTGTGCTGCCTGGAAGGAATTAGTATCCGTTAGCAAGTATAGGTTCATAGATTTGTAGGCAAGTACTAGGCTAGCTGCCCTTGTATGCCATTTGAAGCCTAGCCCATTTCCCTCTAAGATGTATATCAAGCCCTGCAATTTGAGCATGTGAGGTAAACACCTTAACTATTATGCCAATCTCCAAGTATTGGGGAGTGAAGCCACTCCCATATTAAACCTTGTAAGTGAACTATGAACCATGAACTACCACATAGGCAGCAATCTACTTAACACCGAATGTGTGATAAGAAACCTTGGGACCCAGGTGGACTGTAGTCTCTCCTTTGATAGTCACATCGCCACAGTAGTCAGGAAATCCTTCTACATGGCACACCTCATCATAAAAGGGTTCTCATCCAGGAAAAAAAGAGGTTATTGTTCCCCTTTACTCGACACTCATTAGACCCATTATAGAGTACATTTTGGAATGTACCTCACAAGACATCTGCAGCAGCTGGAAAGGCCACAGAAGTAACTCACAAAGAGGATTACTGGCCTCAAACAAATGCCCTACACTGACCGCCTCAAAAAACTCCAGCTTTACTCAATAGCATATCGCCTACTCCGAAATGATCTCTGCCTAACATATAAAGCTATGTCAAAGCCAGAGCTGTTGGACATGCTACACCTAAAGAAATCCCAATCCCTCCAAGCTACATGCTCTAGGGACCTAAACCTTGTCACCACAATAAACAGGACATGCTGGAGGGATAGATTCCTGTCCCAGAGACTTCCCATACTCTGGAACAAGCTGTCCATCTATGTCAAGCAAAGTTCTTCATTAGCACTCTTCAAGAAAAATCTTGATGAGTGGATGGGAAATAGGAAATACACCCCGGGGATCACTTCTGTGTCTCTGCTGGACAGTGGCACAGGAAAGTAACTTTCTTGGGTGGAGTAAGTCAGGGAACCTTGTTGGCTAGGCTTACGTAGGCCCTTTGGCCGATAGCCTAGTACCTACCTATGAACCTAAGTTATGGTGCATTTGTGTGCGTCAGTGCTTCTTGGATTTGTGTAGCAGTGAGAAACGGAAAATAATCCAGTTTCCTTTCGAAACTGGATATAATTCAATTATTTGTAGAGTTGTCCAGCTGAGTTATTGTGTTATTTTCAGTATTGTGAATGTCAAACAATTTAGCTGTCGTCGTATTTTTATATTCTCAGTACATGCATACCACAATCCCACCTAAAGCCCTTTCCTTTCTTGTTAGCTAGTACAGTTCTGTAAAGTATACTAATAGCTCACTTTATGGGCATGTTTCACCTTTGACCTATCTTTTTTAAATTCTCAGTTTTCAGTTCACATAAACCCACACTCCTGTATAACTGGCATCCACACATTGTAAGCTGGTGTCTTATTCCCTTAGCAAGTACTGCAGTTTTTGCATTTTCTTAAAATTTAACTAAAATAACTCTTGCATAGACCACATGAACAGATAAATAAATTATTACTTTTCCTTTCTTTTTCTGGATGTAAATAGTGCTCCTAAATATCTAAAGGAATTATTTTCATTTTTTCTGCCATGCTAAAAGACTTGAAGTAATTTGGCTGTTTTTATTTTTTTCTGGTACATCACGACAATGTCTGTGAACCACTTCTTGTGCTGCTGTCTGAATGCACCCACTCATCAATGGTGCAAGCTAATTGAGAGATCACTCCTAAGCATCAGCTCATGTGCAAACAAAATGCAATACAAAGAAACCTCAGCAAGAGTGAGTGTATAAATTCTGGGGAATAGATGAAGGATCTGCAATAAAACATGAACAAATGAGAATAAATCTCAGTAAGGAATACCAGAAGACTAAACTAATATTGAAAACTGCCTTGACATTTGGGGATAAAGTCCAAGCTGTAAATTGTAAATCAGTTCGCTCCTCCTGTTCTAACTTGCAGTTTTGGGGTTATTGACCAGCCCGCAAAATGATCATATAATTTAAACAAGAATACAAGAAAAGTGCTTCATGCTTATCAAATAATATATAAAAAGCACTGTATACCAAGATGGATTATTCCTCATTCTGAAACAGGTTTGGGCATCCCTGAATTTGATTACATGTATAGACATCTTCAATCATGGCACTGCATACATATCTGCTGACCTCATCAAATCCTAACATAATAAAAGTTTTTAAACAGAAAAATAAGTCTAAGATCACATATTTGCTTAGTTCATCCAAAGCAACTTGGTATCAATCGAGAATGGAAATCAAGTCAAAAGTAGACAATCAGACAGCAACTGGTGTGCCAAAAAAAAAAATATATATATATATATATATATATATATATATATATATATATATATATATATATATATATATACATACATACATATAAGGAAAAAGATCAGATGAGAGAGGAAAGAAAATTGGAAAAGCTGTAAATATAGAGAATGACCTGAATAACCTCATGTTGACCAAGGTTTGACACAGGAATGGTTAAGGAAAGGCGACCTGAAAACATCTGAAATAATGGCTGACCAGGTTTACACAGTTGATTGAAAAAGTGGGAGAAACAGACAAATGCAGGTTCTGAAAAAAATAATTGTAAGCAGTCACACATCTTGTTGCTGGGTATGATACATTTGTGGCAGAGGACCTATATACTGAAAGGCAGAGTAATGTGGAAAGACTGTTGCATTGGGGATTATGCAAACGCTACAATACAGAAGTAACTGAAAAGCATTGGAAACATGAACCATGCAACATTAAAGAGAATGATAGAGTTTATATCACATGGAATTACCCAGTACTAACTATTCAAAAAGGGATGTGAGGGAAACTGTTATAATTGTCCATGAAAAAAGACAAAAGTAGCATTGATCAGTGAAATTGCTACACCAATGATGATAGGGTGTAATGTACAGAGAGAGAGAGAAAGTCATAAAATACCATGATTTCCAAGAAGAATCAAGAGCAGTGTGAAAAAAAAGCTACCCAGACAGTACCAACAGAACCAAGAGCAATAGGCACAATGTAAAAAAAAAGTCATGCTTAGCTATGCTACCACATGACTGTTGAAAACAGCACTCTTGGCTAACATTAAAGACTGACACAATGCCAATTTCATGAACTTTAATTTTCTCCTGATTTAGAAATGGGATCCATTTCCTTCATAGTCTAAAAAACACAACATATTTGGAGAATTTCAACACAAACTGAAAAAAAAAGCAAGACAACCAATATCAGTTAATAAACAGAATTGTATTTTATGTTAACAGAATGTTGTAAATGGCAGCAAACAAAATCAAATCCTGCAAAGCCTACCTATGTGAATCAGATATTACATCCCCTTATCTAATTCAGTTACACTCTCAGCATATGAATGTAAATTGCTTGAATACCTCTGATATCAATATTAGTGCAAATGTTGCATTTATACTGCGCACTTCTGATGTGCTCTTCAGTAACAGAACTCCTAGATTATGGTTTAAATAAGTGTATTCAGTGGCAAAATAAACAGCTGAGAGAGTGAACTCCCTGTTTATAATTTAATTTGTTGTACTTACTATCACAACTAAACCTTTAGATGTCTAAAATCCAAATCTAATCGAGCAAATAAAGCAGTTTTTTTTTTTTTTTTTTTTTTTTTTTTTTTTTTGCTGCTTATAGAAATGTGTTTTTGTACATCTAAGCTATGTTTCTGAACAGTTTTTCATAGCACCTAGCTGACAGCAACTATGAATTTCACACTTGATTGGCAGAAATGCTAACAGTTGTCATGGAGGTAAAACTTGTCACTTTGGTTTATCTATAAAGAGCCCTATAGCACTTCCTGAAAATGTTAATTGTTCATTAAGTTGCTGGCTTAAAACTTATATGGCAGATATTTTGCTAGATTCAATTTATTTGAGAACTTGAACAGTAAGATAATATAAATCATAGGCAGTGGTTACAGATAATTTATGATTGGGAAATTATATTAATTCTGGTTTACCATTCACCCAATTCCTGAAATCAGTAAAGAAGAAAACACCTCCCAGATGATATGTCCACAGCTAAACAAGACAGCAATGATCCAACAAGCACTGAAACATCATTAGGCTCACAAAGTCTCAGAGCCTATTTTAAAAAGAAGTAAAACTCATAAAGATTAGTTTGTGAATGTTTAAACCTTCTTGGATCCATATTTTCTTTCAATTTCTTGTTTACATATCTTGAAATATGCATACAGCTACCAAAAAAATGATCAGAACTCCTAGTAAAATAAACATTTTATATTTTCCCATCAGTTTAATCAAACTATTCAAATAATTATAACATACTAACTTGTTTGATACAGTCAGTGCATATTCAATATAGCAGT